>NC_141155.1:134145260-134277760 GCF_053477565.2 Lygodium microphyllum
GGACTAACATATAATTTTGATTGGGCACATAATCCTAACACCTAGTGTTCCCATAACGGTTATATCTTCTCTCTGGTTATGGTTCCCATTGTTTGGTCTAGTTGTAAACAAGAGATTGTGGTTACTTCCATTGTTGAGATGGAGTATATGGCACTCTACAATGATACCACAGAGGCTAGCTACTCCAAGAGCTTATTGACAACGGTTTAGTTTCCATGTGACATTTCGACCGTGATCTTTTGTCACAACCAAAGTATCATCGCACTTGTTGGTAACCCCATCATTAGTTCGAAGATGCACATCAGAATGCACTACCATTTCACTAGAGAACAAGTTGAGCTAGGCATCACAGCCTAGAGTTTGTGTTGTCATTTAGTATTTTTGTAGATATTTTGACCAAGTCAATCAATACTTCCTACTTGGATTAGTGTGGGTTCTACCTTTACTTTTATTTTAGCTTGATAGGGAGAGGGGGTTTCCTCTAGCTTTCCCTTTCACCCTTCAATGGTGAGAGGATGGTCTCTTCTCTTGGTGTTTATAGGGTTTTGAATACATTTTACTTCATGGGTATTATTATCGTACTTTTTATCATTATCCGTATCATTAGGATGATTATGATTGTAAAAGGATGCTTAGGCAAGTGAATAATTTCCCTATGAGGGCACTATTTAAGTGGCACCGTTGCATAGTATTTTGCATAATGGTCTCATCTTTCTAGGATATTTGCTCTTCTCCTAGCACGGAGGCTTCCCCTTCCGAGGCGAATCATGCAACATCTCTCTTGATGCTATCATGGTAGTGATGTTAAGCTAAACATTCATTACCTACTAATTAGACCTTTAAAATAGCCCTGAAATAGTAAGTTATTAAAAGTCTCTTTAAATGGGGAGTGTTCTAGAGAGTTTCTATGTCCCACATGCAAAACCCTAACTTGGGAGGATCCTTCCATATCTATAAATAGACAGGTTGCCCACCATTTTTCACTAGCTATTCATGTTATCAAAATTACAAGAAGAATTACAAGAAAATAGGATGATGATTTAATTGATTTTTGTGGATTTTTAACATTATTTAATTGCCGCATGATTGTAACTTGTGCATAGGTCTACGTGACACACTAGTTGCTCATGCTTATTAGTTAAATGGCAGAGACTAATGTGATTTGTGCTTGGTGCAGTAGATTATTAAGTGAAGATATTATTCATCGAAGAGCACTTATGGTGTGGAAGGGATATTCGTTTATTGGGTGCTCGAGAGTACAAAATTATTATATTTTGGATGCATACTCTTTAGCGTCATGGTTGTATATGCACAAGTATTGGTGAATTATTTGAGAGCTAATTTATAAAAGCTTGGAATTATGATTTTATTATTATTTTGATATATATCTTAAAAAGATTAGATCTTATTTTAGGAAAGATAGTCTACTTTTGAGAAAAGAATGGGGAAAGAAAAACTGTGTAAGGAAGAGAAATGTATGGGTCTATTTTGAGATGTCTTTTGTAGTTTGGGCACCAAGATAATGAAATCAAATAAATACATGAATGGGGAATGTACTTACCCATGTATGGGAGAAAAATTGTACCCAATTGCTCTCTCGTGAATTTTTCTCTCTCAATTCTATTCTCTTGTAATCAGTGGTTCTCTCAAATTTCTTCAATTTTTCCCTAAGCTATGATGAAATCATGTAATAGTCCAGTCCCCAATGACTATTGCTACATGGTCTACATTGTCGCTTGGTCTCCCATTGTTGCAGTGATCAATTACTATAATCTTCATTAGGTTGCTTTTTTATGTGGTTACTGCACTCCAGATTTGTCTCAGATGGACAACACACATTGCCACCTCCCTCAACCCGCTTCCACAAGAGCCACTAATTGATGGACAACTTTGCCCTTGAGTATCATGTACATTCTTTTCTTCATTTACATAATTGATTCATTCACTTCAGAGTTCTCTTTCTTCTTTGTTTATCTTGTGTTTTTTGAGTTTTACATTTTGCGTTTTACGGTCAGGGTTTGAGTTTTGCACGTCACTGTCTAAGTCTTTGTGTTTTAGTTGTGGGTGTACTTTTTGTGTTTCCTTAGTGTAAACCCTAGCATATCTTCACATGGTATTGGAGTTGGTGCTATTGTCAAGAGTATCTTGTGGATATTGTGAAGGCTTGGCTTTGTGCAAGGTATAAGAACGACACGTGATTGATTCATGATGTCTCAGTCACCTTCTCGGGCACTCACGATGTCTTATCAGGCTTCTCCATCATTGGAGGCCTTGAGGAGGCATTATGGACTCCGTGAGGAAGACAATTCTTCACTTTCACCTCACCTTCTATTTCTTCTCCTATTCTAGATTTTAGTCACTTGACAAAGGAGGAGTTTAAAGAGTACTTGTGCATAATGTATAGTTGAGCTTATACACCTCCTATCAGCTTTGATACTTTATCTGGACTGGTTGGTGAGACTAATCACCTCTCTTGATCATGAAGGACATATAACTTTTGCGATGACTAGCAATCCATCTTTTTCATTTCAGCTAGACCTAGTGTCAGGTTCATACAATCCCTTTGAGTTGTATGAATCAAAACCCTCTCCTGTTTCTCTTTTTGGTGTGCAAGATTTGGATGATTATCAGTATGTAAACTTCAATAGAGAGGGTCCTCGAAGTAGACATCCTTTATCAGGTATATCTACATCTTTTGTTTCATTTGAGCATGTAAACCACTCTTCTCAATTCCCTTCCATCTCATTCTCTTTTGATCCACACCTTGATTTTTTCTCTTCTTTATTCCAATGAAGGGAGTGAGCCTTGAAGTGGAAGCATGGAGCAAATACAAGAGCTATGGTGGAAGGAGCAAGAGCAAGAGAGAGACACATAAGATGTGGGAATCCAACAGTCACAATGTGTGACCGCCTTTCCTTTATTCAAATGCACTGAAAGAATAAAGAATGAAATGACAGTGATGGGCGCTCGCCACTTGTAGTGTATAGGTGTGTGGGTACTGTCAGTGTAACTAATACACGGACGGCTAGGCATAGGTGCCTTTATCCCTAACAACCTCCCACTTAAAGGTGAATGTGCTTCGTGCCCTTAATGAGGAGAGAAAAAGAAAAAAGTGACAAAGTACAAATGTACATAAGTACAACGAGATGAGGAAAGATGCCTCATCCAAAGCCCATCAACTTCTTAAGGCAAAACGCTCTGCTGGGAGGCTTTTAGTGAGTAGATCTGTAGGATTTGGGCCAATTGAGATCTTGACAAGCTCAATGGACTTGTCCTAAACGACCTCTCTAATAAAGTGGTAATGCATCTCAATGTACTTCGTCTTCGCATGGAAAACTGGATTCTTGGCCAACTGAATAGCACTCATAGAATTCAAATGCAGTGTAGGGACCACATCAGTAATGCCAACATTTTCCACTAGACAGTCTTACCAGAGAGTCTCCTTGCAAGCCTCAGTGGTTGCAACATACTTTGCCTCTGTAGTAGGTAGGGCTGTGCATTTTTGCACCCTGGACATCCAAGAAACAACACTTCCAGCAAAGGTGAAGATATAGCCAGAGGTGGACTTTCTACTGTTTGCATCTCTTACATAATTAGAGTTAGTGTATACCACGACTCCTGGATCTTGGCACCATAACAAATGCACATAGTTGCTGTGCCCTTCAAGTATCTCGTGATATCCTCGACGGCATTTCAATGCCATCTGTCAGGTGTAGCCATATAGCGTGTTACAACTCCCACTGTAAATGCCGTCTACCAAGTGTAACCATATAGTGTGCTACAACTCCCACTGCAAATGCTATGTCAGGATGAGTGGCTATTATGGCATACATTAAACTGCCCACTACGGATGCATAAGGGATCTTGACCATCTCAGCCCTTTGCTCATTAGACTGCGGACACAGACTACGGACAATCGGCCTGACTAAAAGACAACCAATAGGCTTAACATTCTGCAAATGAAACCACTCAAGGACCTTCTGGATGTACTCCTGTGACAAGTAGAGGAGCCCCTTAGAGCGATCGTGCGTAATGCGCATCCCAAGATTATGTAAGGCCTATCCCATGTCCTTCATCTCAAAGCTCTTCTTGAGCTGAAAGGCATCCAGCTTATCATGAGCACTCCTAGCAATCAACATATCATCCACATAGAGGATCAAAATCATAAGGTTGCTATCACGAGCCTTCTTTGTGTATAAACATGGATTCATATCATTGTGGGAATATCCCTGTGAATGCATAAAAGCATCAAACTTGCGGTACTATTCCCTAGGTGCTTGCTTAAAGCGATAAAGCATAGAAACATGGCACGCTCGTCTTGGGCGCTCGAGATGCCGGAACACTGTTGTCCCAAGATGGGACACCTGTGTGGGACGTGGAGACGGAATGGGATGTTCCGTTTCAGCGATGTCATAGGGGGATGGCCGTCCCCCCGTCCGGGATGGATTGCTTGTCGAGAACAGGACTGTGTCGGAAGATAAACAGTCACCGTCTCCCGCTTTTCGTGAGCTCCTAGCACTTTTTGATTCCCCATCCCACGTCTACCTATCCTTCATTCATTACACCTTGTGGTGCATCATTCGGGGGAATGCCACCCTTCAACGTTGTACCTTTCACATACCCCCACTTTACCACATCCTTATACTCTGGGATGGTTGTGATGGGCATCCCTCTCACTACTCTTGGACACTCACAACCCCCCCACACGACCTTTTAGACGCATGGATATTAATCCTCTACGTATAAACTGTCATCACACACTCCTTGGGTCACTCCTACATAGGGATTTCCATCCTCTGTTCCATGTGTCCCTAGCCCTTCACCTTGGGCTCCTCAGACAATTACCATGCCCATACCGAGTCCGCCCGTTCCCACATTTGGAACCACTGTGCATACTTCTCGTATGCATGGTGGGCACTTTGGGATTGCTTCCCAAGTGTACTCCACTCCTTGACCTTATCCCCCCTATCCACCCTACCCCCATTACACTCCTCTATCTCCTATCACTACCACTCCTATTGCAACAACCAAGAGTGTCTTCACGGATAAGATGTGTTTTAACGGGTTGAATTTCACCACTTAGTCGAACATCATGCAACAAGTGCTTGAATCTTAGGGACTTTGGGATTTTTTCGTTGGTACTAAGCGGACCCTTGATTAACTCACCTTAATCACATCTGTCAATGGAGAGCCTGCAATGCCATGGCCAATTTTGAGTTAATGTAGGGATTGCTTTTTGAGTTCCACTCTCAGTGCTACATTATTTTTCCCTTGCCTTTGAGCATTGGAGTCATCTCATTGATCGCTATGTGGTATGAGATTGCACTTGACGTATTAATCTTGATTTTGAGCTTCAGGAGTTTTTCATTAAGGAAGGGGATGGTTTGAAAGTCAAGTTGGTTGAATATCAGCGGTTACTTGCTGAGTTTGCCACTACTCGCTACCCGAAGTCAGGCGACAATTAGGTCACGTTCTTCTTGAACAAGTTGCCCGACAAATATTTCCATTTTATTTAGCACATTATCTCACCACCTAGATTGTTAACCTTCTATGAGTTTGAGAGCCAGTTCTTGCACTATGCAAGGTTGTATAATCAAGTCCACAAGAAGTCCTTTATACACTTCCATTCAGAGGGGTGAGGGTTATTTGTCTCTTCTTTGGGAGAGAAAACCAACAGTGGCAAGATCTCGCAAGATGCGAAGGCAAGCCAAAAGAAGGGTGACACGCCTTCCTCTGATGGAACCAAAGAAATACGATCCCTTTGGTAGCAAATTCCTCAGAAAAATAGGATTTGCACATACTGCCAGAGGTCAGGCCATGTGGACGAGGAGTGTCATACCAAGGCCCAAGGTCTTCCACTTAGAAAACCACAACAGACTGTTGTGACTCGACTGGCCAATCTAGTGGGGCCATGCCTCCTGTTGCTACATCCTCTACTCCATCTATCATCATGGCTACTGGACATGTGGCACGCGGTCAGCCTTAGCGGCCTATATCTTTCACTACTCCTGAAGGGTTAGTTAATCGGTCTGCTAGTGGCTCTCTTATCGCACTTTATGCATCCCTTCCTAGGGCATCCATTGCACTTTCTAGGACCACTTTCCCACTCATCTTATGTGGTGGCCACACACTTAGCCTTTTTCTTTTTAGACTTTTAGTGCATACTTACTTACTCATTGCATTGCACTTAGATTTGATATCCTATATTTTTCAGTTTTTTTTTTGGAGCATCTCACTACTTACCTTTGTGCTTGCAGATTTTGATCTCTTTTGTAGGGTTTTGTATTATGGTGTAGGGCTAATGTGCATGTCTGCACCAGTCCTTCTTGACCTAGAGAAAGGAGTTGTGTGTAGTTCCTTTCACGGTTTCATCTACTAGGCATTTTACTCTTCTAACAACATGGAGGCTTCTCCTCCCGCGATAGATCGTGTAGCATTTCTCTTGATGCGAACATGGTGGTGTCTTCTATTCTTATTCTTCCAGTAGGGATGCTTCATTATCTTCCTCCACATGGTTCTTGGCACCACATGAAGACCGCCGACATCCGTAGGCTCCTCTTCCTTCTTTGGCATCAATATCCAGGTTGAGTGGGTGTTCCTACGCTTCTTAGCCAACAAAGATAGACTTGACGACCTTCAGATCTTGTTTCTTCCTTTTCTCATTAGCAGGCACATAGGCAATACAACCAAAGACTTTCAAATGGATAATATTAGGTTTGTGCCCATACGATTTATCATAAGGTGGTGTAATGTCATGAACACTAGCTATAGGAGTCCAATTCAAGACATACATTGCAGTCACAATTGCATGAACCCAATAATAGCTTGGCAAATTCTTCTAATTTAGCATAGCTCTTGTAGATTTCATAAGCACTCTATTTTTCTTCTCTACTACATCATTATTTTGCAGTGTATAGCTACATGTAAGTTACCTTTTGATTCCATGCTTAGCCAAATACTTGTCAAATTCATGAGAGATATATTCACCTTCTTCATCTGATCTCAAGCAAGAGATATAAGACCCAAACTCTTTTTTAGGATGCCTTTTGAAATCCTTAGAGACATCTAGTACTTCATCCCTTTCTTCAAAATATATAGGCAAGTGTACATGATGTAATCATCAATGAAAGAGAAATAATACCTTGCACCACTGAATGATGCATTATGTCCTAGACCCCAAACATCTGAATGCACTAACTGCAATAGTCTAGTGTTGTACTTGACATGTTTAACAAATGGAAACCTAGCTTGCTTTCCAAAGATTCTATAGGTTTCGGCACTTGTCTTCGACATCGGCCTCCCTCCCTTGTTGTACCTTTCCCTATATATTTCATGATTTCATCATATCTTTGTACGAGGGCTCTTGGGCAAGTGAATAGTGTCCCCATAAGTGGCACCTATTGGATGAGCATTTTTTAGCATGTAGTATACTATGCATCCCATTGTGTAGAGCACCATTGGACAGATTCTAAGTTGTTTCTATTGGTGGATATACCACTATCCTTCTTCACATGATATTTCATCACCTTTTCCTTGTCATTGACATCCTCCAGTGGATGGGTTAGCTTGTATTGTTTTATGATGTGCTGGGTGTACCATCCCTATTTCCATCTTTTGGGTCACTGTTACTTAATCGGTTGCCACCCATAAAATCGACTTTAAAAAAAAAAAAAAAAGGTTCAAAGTGGTTCCATTTGCCTTTGTAAGGCTTGGTAAGCCACTGGGTAGGTGACGAGTACTCTTTGTCCGATGCCCTATTCTTTTTGGGGTGACTACTTGGATTTCCTTGGTAAGATAACCATTGCCTCTGCAGTCTTGATAGTGTGAGAGTGCGCAATGGAAGAAGAAACACGAACACAGAGGGAGAGGGAGAGAGAGAGAAAGCAGAAAATGAAGGACGAAAATCTGCATCGACTGAAATGAATGCTGAATACACTGAAATGGACTGATCAGTCCCTACACGCAGCCCGAAGCGTCAATGAGGGCACCAGATCAGGCTGATGATGATGGCAGCACCGAAGACGGAGGAAGATGACGGAGTTGGAGTGTGCATCTGCCAAAGGAGGAGGGAAGATGATAATACAACTGACTGCCAAGTGGGAAATGACTATAAATAGCCAAAAAACCCAAAAACTGGCCGACCTGAAATTTGAGGCCATAAATATGTCCGACCAGCATTTAATGCTGGTAAAAATGCCAGGAATGCTCAGAAAAATCCCGGGAAGGGTGGACAATGTCTGGCAGGTGAGGCAGGCTGAAGAATGTAGAAACTACCCCGGGAAATGCACATAAAATCCCGACTGCAGGAGAAAATGCACTGAAATGCAATAAACTGAGTGCTCTAGAATGAGCTACCTCCTCCGTCAAAACAAGTGATAGACAAGTTAGAGCTCCGAAAGTCCTCGTCTAACTCAAACTGAGGCTCACAGGCAGGAGATGACAAGACATGACAAACATGACTGCTAACACCCCCTCTCAGATCTTGGATGTGGCGGAAGGCCAAGGGAGAAACGGATCCTAGGGTGGCAAGAGGAATGCCAAGGTCGATGAAGTTCGTCGACGAAGATTGCCGATGAAGAAACTCCTCGCGATCCTGGGAAGCCCCCTCTAAAACAGTAGGGGCCAGGAAATCCACAGCCGCATCACTGAGATCGTCCCCCTCTGAAAGGGATGGGGGGTACGAGGGAACCACTGGAGGAGAGGGTGGGGGATGGAAAGGAACTTGTGGAAAAGAGGGTGCACAAGTGGAAACGGGTGTAGGAATAGACAACTGCCTCGGAGGTCCCTGCATAAGAGAAGGGGAATGGAGCCTATAAAGCCCGCTCTCCTGCCAACGTGTTGCAATAACAGCCCCTGTAGAAGAATCCTCAATACAAACGGCCTGCTCGGTGAAGACAACCCGGATACCAAGCCTAGTAAGGCCATAGACTGAGAGGAGTGGAAAGCCCAAGTGAGGAACATAAAGAGCCTGGGAAAGGGAGCTCGACGCGCGGTTGGGAAATAAAGGCAAAGTGCCAACACCACAAATAGGCACTGAAACAATGTCACCAATAGTGACTGAACCCTCAGAAGGGCATAGATCCTGCAACAAATCACCTCGGGGAGTCATATGACTAGAAGCTCCACTATCAACCAGCCAAGGTCTCTCAAAAGATGAGGCAACCACTGAAGAAGGCTCCTCCAAGTCAACAATATGAAGGAACACTGACTCATGGGTAACCGCTAGAGTAGAGGTAGAAGGCTCGGATGTGTTAGCTCCATCCTTCGCTCCTGGACGAAGGTGAGGGTACTTCTTCCAACATTTCTCCTCTGGATGTGTCCCCTTCCCATAGTATGGGCATTTAGGCTTCTCCGAGTCGGAGTCAGAACCTGAAGAACTCTCCTGTCTTTTAGCCTGTGACTTCCCTTTCTTTTGTGTCCCCCCTCTCGAACCTGCAACAAAAGCTTTGATGGAGGTGGATCCACTGGCTACCTCTTTGGCGCGCTCATCATGCTCCAAAACAAGCGGGGCAAGCTCCTCCCATAGAAGTGTCTCACGGGACCTCGATGTAAGAAGGCTGGTGTAGAAGACATCAAAACGGGGAGATGGCAACTGAGTCAAAAGAATCATGGCCATATCCTCGGAAGAGATCATCCTGCCAAGGGACGCAAGCTCATCCCTCATGTCCTCCAACCTGTTGATATGATCCTTCATGGAAGAAGAATCATCAACAACGAGCATCCGTAATTTCTTCTCAAGAGTAATCCGATGGGCAAAAGTCTTCTGATGGTACAAAGAAGCAAGCTTTGTCCACACTTCCGCTGCTTTCTGCAACCTGCGCACATGCACTAGGACAGAATCTTGTAAGCTCATAAAGAGGAAAGATCGAGCTCGTGAGTTGAGCCGATCCCATAAGGCCGCACGATCCATCGATGATCCAATGGTGGGATCCTCCACTGGACGGGAAATAGGGTGGGTAACAAACTCCCAAAGATCAAAGGTATCAAGGATACACTCCACCTTACACGACCAAAGCGAGTAGTTGGAACCATCAAGCCGGTCTTCTTTGGGCAAAGAAGGGAGTACGGGCACCTGTATAGAGGGTGCCATGGAAGGCATATGAAGGCCAGCAGAACGAGCCTTCTGTGAAACATGGAGAGAACGGGGAATAGAGGGATCTCGGTCAAATGGGCTAGGTGACCTCCGGTCGTCGCGTGAACTAGCACGAAAGTCTCTCTGTCTCTCAGAGGAAGAAATAGAGACATCCTCTGAATCAGCAAAGAACTGGTGATAAGACATCTTCGTATATATCTGCAATCACGAAACAATCTGCAACCAACAAACAATCAAGATGGAGCCACCTATGTCAGAAAAGACCCAGAAGATGCTGTCGCCTGCAAGAGGAGAGAGAAAATGCTGCCGCTTGGAGAAAAAAACTGTCGCCTATCCTCCAGATGATGACGCCTTCTCTTCTGCTGATGTTGACCACCTCCTGTTGGCTGTGTTTGATGCAAACGTAGGCTGCAAACACCTAGAAAACTGTCGCCTACTCCTCCTGATGCTGCAAAACAACAAAACACAGGTATGGAAGGCTGCGTTTCAGCCTGGACAGCACCACCAAGGGCTGGAAAGGAGGGAAGAAAGGCTGCACTTGATGGTGTCCTCCTCTGCAATGGAAGCTCTCCTTTGTGCTCTCAGTTAGGCTCTGATACCGTGTGAGAGTGCGCAACGGAAGAAGAAACATGAACACAGAGGGGGAGAGAGAGAGAGAGAAAGCAGAAAATGAAGGATGAAAATCTGCACTGACTGAAATGAATGCTGAATACACTGAAATGGACTGATCAGTCCCTGCACGCAGCCCGAAGCGTCAATGAGGGCACCAAATCAGGCTGATGATGACGGCAGCACCGAAGACGGAGGAAGATGACGGAGTCGGAGTGTGCACCTGCCAAAGGAGGAGGGAAGATGATAATACAATTGACTGCCAAGTGGGAAATGACTATAAATAGCCAAAAAACCCAAAAACTGGCCGACCTGAAATTTGAGGCCATAAATATGTCCGACCAGCATTTAATGCTGATCCGACCAGCATTTAATGCTGGTAAAAATGCTAGGAATGCTCAGAAAAAATCTCGGAAAGGGTGGACAATGTCCAGCAAGTGAGGCAGGCTGAAGAATGCAGAAACTGCCCCGGGAAATGCACATAAAATCCCGACTGCAGGAGAAAATGCACTGAAATGCAATAAACTGAGTGCTCTAGAATGAGCTACCTCCTCCGTCAAAACAAGTGATAGACAAGTCAGAGCTCCTAAAGTCCTCGTCTGACTCAGACTGAGGCTCACAGGCAGGAGATGACAAGACATGACAAACATGACTGCTAACAGATAGGTCATTGGGCAACTGATGTGTACCCTTGTTTGATGCCTTGGTTGCTTTGGGGGTGGGACGCCTGGGGATAAACATTGCAAGCCTTCCCTTTTAGGGTGAGTTTTGGGCTTGAGAGGGGTTGTTGATTTAAAAAACGCTGTACAGCTGATTAGGTTCAAATAGCCCCAAAACATGCTTAATTAATGAAAAATGCAAAATTAGTGTGCTCTTCAAGAGAGTTTCAATGGTTTCCCAAAACCCTAATTTTTGGGGCACTCTTTAACATCTATAAATAGATAGGCTGCGCAGCCTCATTCCTTTTGTGCAAGTTCTCACCCTTGTGTATAGATTTCAGCTATTAGTCTTCATCCACAGACAGGCTATTCTTCGCAACTCTGCCACTCCTTCCACAGTTCCTTTAGTGCTTGGAGTCTTCATCCATTCCTACCGCCTGCTGTTTGACACTCTCCCTCCTACTGCATTTGGTCCATTAGCCATCACCAACTCATAGATTGCCTCTTCTTGCTTGCCTTTCACTCCATCAGCAAGCCGGGTGATAGTTAGTAGCACCCTTCCTCAGCTCCTAGTGACCTCTTGTTGCTTGCGTTTGGCCTTCACCCTACCTTCATAATTCTCTTGGCGGCTCTCCTATTGCTGCGTTTGTAGCTTTCTGTTGCTGCCCACATCATCAGATAACATCCACAATTGTCGCCTCAGTTCCTTGACACTTTGGTGATCAGTGTTTGGTATTTCCTGCACTTAGCACTCCGATTGGTGGTCACATCACTTGGGATCGGTCTTTGGTGGACGTCACTCTCCGACACTCCATTGCTCTATCCTGGGGCATTCTGTACACTCTTACATTCATTTACAGTATTCATTCACTTTAGAGTTTATTACATCGTGTATGTCTTTGTGTGCAAGTTTTGTGTTTAGGGTTTGAGTTTTACTTGTCACTGTTTGAGTCTTTGTGTTCTAGTCTTGGTCATACATGCTATGCTTCCTTTGTGCAAACCCTAGCATATCTTCACATGATCATGTTACCTTCTTAAACAAGTTGCTTGGAAAATAGTTCCATTTCATTCAATACATCTCGTTGCCTTGATTGCCGATCTTTTTTGAGTTTGAGTGTTTGTTTTTGTGTTAATGAGGTTGCGCAATCAAGTATATAAGAAATTCTCCAGATACTCTTATTTAGAGAGGGACTTGGTTGCTTTTTCTTTGCAAAGGAAGATGAGTGGTGGCAAGAACTTAGAGATGCGAAGGCAAGTCACAACAAGGGTTATATTGTTGAGCTAAAATATGCATCACATGTTGATTAGCCTCTTGAAGAGCCCCAAAAATGCTTATTTAATGTAAAAACCCTAAGACGGGGGGTGGTTCAAGAGAGTTAAAACAAGGAGAGATTCTAGACCGTTGAGGACCCGGAACTTTCTACAAATAGGCATGCTGTCCTCCATTCAGTCTTAATCTTGTATTTTTGGGTTTCAGGTGATCTAGCTTTGCTGCCCACACCCTATTCTCATGGAGGACATCTCAGCCGAAGTTGCCTAACATCGTCTCCATCCATCCAACACCTATTTCTAGCCTCCATTATGCAGTTTGCATCAATTTCTACTATGTTTGCTGATCAACCATATCATTTACAGCTGGCAACTTGCTGAACTGCTGCGTTTATGATCTGATGCTTTGTTGTACGGACTGCCACGTCATCGTACATGTGTTTTTCTGTCATCAGCTTTCCCACATCATCAAACCTGCGTTTTGTTGCCATCAGCCTACCATGTTATGATTAGTGGCTGCATTTGTTGGTTCTCTCTCTCCTTTGCCTATTTGACACTGATCCGGCATCATCCATTGGTGCGTTTGCTGCCGTTTGACATCTTGGAGGCTATCTTGCTGCATTCCGGGATCTACCAGGAGTACGACACACTCTCCAGCTCATTACCTTTGCGTCGGTCCTCAAGACACGAGTTTGAGATTCAGTATTCATTTTCTCCACGGTTTGTTTGTTGCATGAGAATTGTAGATTCCGTATTCATTCACTTTTTCATTCAATTGTCCATTGTCTTTGAGTTACGCTAATCCTAATTGTATTCCAGGTTGAGTTTATGCTTTATTGTACGCTTTTATTTGTGTTTCTACATTATGGTATTTACTATTTCTTTATAGATACCCCTTCCTTCGATAGAACCAAGGAACCAAAACCCATTTGGCAACGACTCCTTAAGAATAATAGGTTTAACACACCTACTAGAGATCGGGCATGTGGACGAGGAGTGTCATATCAAGGTCCAGGTTCTTTCTTCGAAGAAACCTCAGTAGACTGTTGTGACTACCTTTAGTCTTGTTGGATAAGCTAGTGGGGCTATGTCACACTCTTGCCCCATCTATTCCTCCTGCTATAGTGGCTGCTAGACATGTGGCTCATGGATTGTCCTAGCAGCCTACATCTTTCAATATTCATGAAGGATTAGTTGATTGGTGTACTAGCTCCTCACCCATTGCACTCTTTGCCTCCATTCCTAGGTTATTCTTATCACCTCCTTCTAGTATCATTTCTCCACCTTGTAGCATTTCATTAGTAGTGACGTGTTGATGGATGTACACACTGGTGGCTGCATCCTTAGTCTTTTTTCCTTCAGTCCTTCGTTATATTTGCTCTCTCTCTCTCTCTCACACACACACACACACACACACACACACACATTGCATATCTTTCATTTAGATTTACTTTTTTGTTTTGTTTTGCTTTGGAGCATCTCAATATTGATCTCTATTTTGTAGATTTTGATCTCTTTTGTAGGGTTTTGTATTTTAGTATAGGGCTAACATGCAGGCTTGCATCGGTCCTTTCTGGGTTGGAGACATGGGATGCACACCATTCCTTTTGTGGTTTTTGTGAGAGTGTGCAACGACAAGAGGAAGGTGAACACGGAGAGGAGACAAAGAGAATGCAGGAGAGAGAATGAACAATGTGAATGCAATGGTTGAAGGTACAAGGTTGCCAACAGTCAGCCCCAATACGCAGCTCTACGCGTTAGTGTGGATGCTAGACAGTAGCAGGGGATGAGAGAATGAGGAGGATTGGCTGATCACGAAGGATCGATGATGGATAATGGATAATGAAAGTGGGAGGGAAGGTTGCCTATATATAGGTGAAAAAGAGGGAAATGCACTAATGTGCCCTCCATCTAAAGTATCTAAAACACATAAAATGGCAGACAAAGACAATGTTAGAGCTCCTAATGTCCTCGTCTGACTTAGGCTGAGGCTCACAGGCAGGAGATGATCACACAAGACACACATGATTGTTGACACCCCCTTTGAGATCTTGGATGTGGTGGAAGGCCAAAGGAGATGCAGATCCAAAGGTGGTAGGAAGAGTGCTAATGCCGATATAGTTTGTCGAGGAAGAAAGCCAACCAAGGAGCAAGACGCCCTCTTCGTATAAACATCCGATCAAATGGAAGGCTACCAAAGGGCAATGGAAACGAAGAGGCTTTGAATGGATCATGCCAGAAAACTCTAGTCAAGGATGGGTGAGCCAAGCCTCTAACCCAACTATGAGATGATAGTGAGGACTATCGAAGGCACCATAAGCTGCATAGAAACACCAGGGACCAAGGGCCAAGCTGCAGGGAACGGCTGCTTGATGACAAAGAAAAGAGGAAGTTGCACAAAAGAAAGGCCCAAAGTAGATTGGAAACCTTGAAGCAACTCCTCACGATTCTAGGAAGCCCCCTCTCAAACACAAAGGGCCAGGAAATTCAAAGCCACATCACCAATATTGTGCCCCTCTAAAAGGTATTGGAGGTACAAGGGAACTACTAGAGGAGATGGTGGGGAGGGAATCTGCGACAAAAAGTTGTCGTAGTTGCCATTCAATAGATAATCGATGCCCAAATGTTAGGATCCGGAAGAGAGATGCCAGTCTCCTCCAAATCTTTGCAGTAGCGTGGATACATCGAACATGAATGAGCACAGAATCGGTACAACTCAATAAAAGAAAAGAGCAAGCTTTGGCATTCTACCGATCCCATAAAGTTGCCAAATCTGCAGTCATACCATCATGAGGATCCACGGTAGGTCTGGATATAGGGACTATAACAAAATCCCAAAGGTCATAGTGGTCGAGGAGGCACTCCATGCAGCACGACCATACAGGATAGTTCGTCCCATTTAGCTTGTCGGATGTGGAGAGAGGGTAGGATTGACACCTGCTCAAGAGATGCCATCAATGCCAATTGGGGATTGGGAGCCCCGGACGAACATAACAGGAATGAGTAATAAGATGGTGGTTGGTCTGAATTGTCCCAAACCACATGAGCCCCCATAGCATACACTTTGGCAATAGATGTCCTTCAATAAAGTACCTGAAAGAAAACAAAGAAGATGCTGCAACTAGAATGTCCTCCACTTGTACAGGGTCCATCAACATATGAATCAGAAAAGACTGATTGAGACGGGGAGTATCCAAGGTAGGAAGGGATAATTGGAAGGCGGGAAGGTATGTTGACTGAAAACACAGGTTGTAAGCTCTATAAATGATGATATCAGCACCCAAAAAGGGTTCCTAGCCCGGAACAAAGATGGATCTAGTATACGCAGCAATAGGGAAGTCTGTCTGCTAGATTAAACAGGCCGTCCAGCCTGAAAATGGGGTTATGCAGAGTGCTGAGATGCCGCCCAAGGGAGGGAAAGACCCTCAGCAGGAAAACACAGCAAACACAAAGGACTTGAGTCTTTCAGCCCGGAAAGGGGTCGCCCTATCTACAGGAGTAATTACCTGTCCTGGAAATGGAGTATTCTGCACAAAACACAGATCTGGCTGCCTGAAAACAGGCTGCCTAGGCTGCTGTGATGCTGTCCAGCTCAGGGGAAGACTCCTAACCGTCAAACACAGGGAGTATATGTGTCAGTCCACCTGGAAATGGGCCGCCTGCACCTAGAAATAACTTGCTGGCAGTTAGGAGCTGTCACCTGCCTGAAATGAGTGCTGGACTGAAGGGCTGCCTGCAAAATGCCAAGGGCAGACCAGTGAATAGACCACCTAGCTAGTCAAATGGATGCCTAGCCTAGGCTGTCCAGCAATGTATAAGGCAAAACGCAGATGTGCTGCTTCCAAAATTGGCGATGAAGATGACCAGAACCACGAACAGAGTCCTCCTTAGACTCCGGCTCCCATGCATGGCGCTGATACCATGTGAGTGTGTGCATTGGAAAGAGGAAAGTGAACACGGAGAGGGACAGAGATAATGTAGGAGAGAGAAGGAACAATGTGACTGCAATGGTTGAAGGTACAAGGTTGCAATAGTCAGCCCCAATATGCAACTTTACGCGTCAATGTGGGTACAAGATGGTAGTAGGGGGATGAAAGAATGAGGAGAATTGGCTGATCATGAAGGATCAATGATGGATAATGGATAATGAAAGTGGAAGGGCAGGCTGCCTATATATAGGCGAAAAAGAGGGAAAACCCTAAATGTGGTCAATCCCCTAAAAAATAGCCAAAAAGTGCACCGAAAGAAATGCACTAGTGTGCTCTCCATCTAAAGTGTCTAAAACACATAAAACAACAGATAGATAATGTCAAAGCTCCTAATGTCCTCGTCTGACTCAGACAGAGGCTCATAGGTAGGAGATGACTGCACAAGACACACGCGATCGCTAACAATTTCATCTTCCTAGGAGTTTTGCTCTTCTACCAGCATGGAGGCTTCCCCTCTTAAGGAGGGTTGTGTAGCATCTCTCTTGATGCTATCATGGCGGTGACTTCTATCTTGCTCTTCCGGTCAGGGTGCTTTATCCTCATCTCATCTTCATGGTTCTTGGCACCACATGAAGGCCAACATTAGGCTCCTCTTTCTCCTTTCGCATCAACATCTTGGGTTGAGAGGGGGTTTCTACCCTTTCATGGTATTCTATGAGCTTCAGCATTTGTCTTTGATATCGGCCTTCCTCCCTTGTTGTATCTTCTCCTTTGCATTGCATGATTGCATAATCTTTGTAAAGGGTGCTTGGGCAAGTGAATAATTTTCCCATGAGGTGCCACTAATGGAGCATACTACTATGCATCTCATTGTGCAGAGCACCCTTGAGCAGATCCTGTCTGTCTCCACCAGCAGTTCTTCACCACCTTACCACCACCACACCTTATTTCATCACCCTTTCCATTGATATTGACATCCTTCAATGATTAGGTTAGCTTGTTTGTTTTATGATGTGCTAGATCTAACCAACCCTTTTCATTTTCCCCACAGAGCTACTTGGGAGGATCCTTCTACATCTATAAATAGACAAGCTGCCCACCATTCAGCCTTATCCTTGTCTTGTAGGTTTGAGTCATTAGCCTTCCACTAGGTGTCCAGCTCCCAGCGATTACGGCTATGTGGTTTAAGCTATCGCCTAGCCTCTCATTATTGCCAACAATTAGCTGCGATCGTCTTCATTAGGTCGTTTTTGTGTTTTCAGCACTTTTCTTCACCAGCCTTTACTCTGATTGGTGGTTACTAGACTCGGGATCCGTCTCTTGTGGGTGACACATCGACCCCTCCCTTAGTTTGCTCCCATGAGAGCCACCGGCTGTTGGACAGCTCTACCCTTGAGTGTCTTGTACATTCTTTCCTTCATGTACTGCATGGATTTGTTTACTTCAGAGTTCTCTTTCTTCTCTATTTCTGTTTGTGTTTTTGCGTTTTGCATTTTGCATTTTGCATTTAGGGTTTGAGTTTTGCATGACACTGTCTAAGTCTTTGTGTTTCAGTCGTGGCCGTACTTTATATGTTTCCTCGGTGTAACCCTAGCATATCGTCACACTTTTCACTTGTATCTTCACATTTTTTCTTTTCACAATTCTTGCTCTGGATCAGAGATCTTAGTTGAAACATTGTTGTCTTCCTCGTTAATCAATAGTGAAGGCCCATTTCCTAGATTCCCGATCAAAATGATGTTGCTTAGATACCACTATAAGGGGCATTACTTCATCTAGCTTTTCTTTCAACCTGTTCTCTACAGTTCTAGATAGGAATTATAGATTCGAACTTCAAGAAATTTCTAAATAATCTGTTGAATTCCCTTGGGCTAGGCTCAAGTTTTGAGTTTTCTACTGCTGTCCTGGGGTTTTCAGACCTGTAATCCCTAATTTGAAAGCGTGAAATCCAAAAACTAGAGCAACTCCCAAATTCACAGCAGCTACTCTACTGTATTTTGGCCAAATACAATTAACAAAAATAGTAAACACACGAACAAATTACTGATCACACCAAACTACTGGCCTTGGTTTAACCCACTCAATCAACTTTATTAACTGAAGAAAAGTGATACATAGCAGAGAAATTCTGCCTCTTGGGATGCCACCAAACAGACCAAAGCTGGTCAGTCGAGGCTTTATTAACTGAAGAAAAGTGATACATGGCAGAGAAATTCTGCCTCTTGGGCAGTCATCAAACAAACCAAAACTGCTTTAAGAACGTTCTGAGCCCTTTTTCTCTCAAAATGGAAGCTCACACACCTTTTTGAATAATAAAAGTACAAGAGATCATTCATGTGCATTTATAGAGAGTATGGAATGTAGTCATAATAGTTGCTATTTGTGAATGCCATGAACATTGTGCTAAATGTCTCACTTATTTGAGGACTTCAAAGGAACAACCTATGTAACTTACCTACGTGATCATTCGAGCAAGCTTCTTGGTGCTTTTTCACTATATGCAGGTGGAGACTTACCATAGAACCATTGTAACCACTTTTAGTTCCATTTGGATGTCTCATAGACATAAATACATTTTATTTGTTTTTCCTATCTTTGTATCTTTCTATCTGCTACCAAGAACAATGAAATGGTACAAAGTTGCTTATTTGACTTTTGCAAGACTATGGGTCTCACTTGTTGATATGTAGGGCCTTTGCAAATCTCTCCATGTGTAGTGTACTTTCAGTTGCTGATGGTGATATATCTATATGGACAGGACGGCAACATGGAGAGCTTCGCAAATCAGCAGCAGAACTTGGAGGAATGTGGGACTGCTGGTATGGATTAGCTTTTAATCATGGTGGACTTCACTGTGTAAGCTGCTTCTGTGAGACATTGACAAGATCATGTGCATCATACTTTTATCAATGCTGTTAGATTCTTACTTTTAAGACTTGTTGCAAAACCAGTTTGTAGATATGCTACATGTCAACCGGCTTGGACAAGATCACATGCAACATATATTTGTCAATGCTTTTAAATTCTTATTTTAGGTACTTTTTGCAAGACTAGCTTATAGATATGCTATAGACTTCGGATCAGTTCTGTATTCTAGGGAACCTGCCTTACTGTGTTGAGACTCATATTCTCAAGTTGTTTAGAATGCAATGTGTGATTGTGAAGCATACAAGAAATAATAGTCTGCTTAGTTTGTAATATGGATTATTAGTTTGGGTCATTTCCTATTCTTAGGTGCAATTATTAATCCCACACATGCCATAAATCTGGAAGAGCACTAAGGCTGGCAGCTAACCATTCTCTCTGTGAATTTGTACAAGAATGAGTGTGGATTTGAATAGCCAAAAACTCCTCAAGCTTACAAGGAGTCCAAATCATGAAAATTTATCACAAGGTGGGTCAAACTGTTAACCCTTTCTTTGACTATATAAAACAATTTACTAGATCCATTTCAATGCCTATCATCTTAGCCAATATGTACTGACGACTTAGGTTTTGGCTCCTTTTGTCACTTGAATCTGTCTACGTTTTTCTGCTGGTCCAACTATCATCATTCACTGTCTGGAATCTAGAGGGAAACTAGTGTTCGTACTGGACACACTCTCCCCAACTGAAATTGCATCTACCCTCAAGTGCCTATCCCCATCGAAAATGCTGAAAAAACACTTGAGTTAATTTTGATGAATCTGCATCCATAGATGGAATCCTCTATTGGATCATGCCATGGTCCTTCTATCTTTAGATGCATCTGCCTCAGCCCTCGACCCACCTCATGTCGGATCTTGACTTGACTTATAAGTGGGAGGAGGTGCCCAGACAGATCAGGCAGCTTTGGGCCACAGACATGACGTAGGTTGGAGATTGTAGGGGAGGTGATATAGACCCTTGGAGAGTTGAGCAAAGTTTTTCAGGAGGCTCTTTGTGTGAGGCAATAGCTCTGGGAGGAGGAGAGGGCTTTGTGATGAGGTTGGCAGCCACTTTTGCTGCAAGACTCCCCTAGAGACCACACTCTCCATGCCTAGGAGCTGTTAGTGAGCCTAGAGGACAGGAGGACAGTTTTCTTGCTGCACTTCGGCTACCTTCTGGGACAGAAAGGGGACACTATGTGCAGATAATTTTTCCAGGTGCATTGGCCTAGCACCTAGAGATTAGATCCGCATCTTGTACGATCAGTATGGGAGAGTTAGATCTTTCCCTGAGGTGATGGGACTTGCTGCTGGATTTTGTAGACAACTCTTTCAGCAAGAGATGATCTTGGATTGCATACTCCCCTGTAAGGGTGTGAGTTTGGCTTGCTGCTGGATTTTGTAGACAACTCTTTCAGCAAGAGATGATCTTGGATTGCATACTCTCCTGTAAGGATGCGATTTTGGGACTGTGTCCTAACTTTGGTGACAGAGGAGATGGGTGTTTACTTCTTGCTGAGTGGGAGACGTTTTGTGCCTTCTAGTCACAAGGCGGGGTAGAAGTGCCTAAGAGAGGATGGACTCTCTAGGGTATTTTTGGTTCTCTTCTTTGTGTGTCAATTATGCCACCTAGTGTGCATTTTCTGTGGTCTTGGTCGGATGGATTAAGGACTCCTATGTTAAGGACCAAGGTGCCAAAGTACTAGAGCCACAAGCCCGTCTGTACAAGATTCAAGTAGGTGATTCGGGGGGTTACTCCTTGCAGTCAAACTTGAAGTTGGTCATGCCTTGAAGAAGAGTGAAATCATATGTGAGTTGGATTTTCACCACAATGCGGACTTTCATTCTAGATTGTCTTTCCTTCATAGGTTTGGAAGGGCCATTGCCAAATGATTTTCAGCATTGAGAGCATGCATGCCACCTTGGCTTAGCTCTAGCCATCCATT
Organism: Lygodium microphyllum; assembly: GCF_053477565.2. Classification (NCBI taxonomy): domain Eukaryota; kingdom Viridiplantae; phylum Streptophyta; class Polypodiopsida; order Schizaeales; family Lygodiaceae; genus Lygodium; species Lygodium microphyllum. The sequence continues at coordinate 134,166,672 of NC_141155.1, forward strand.
ATTCATTCCCTCACAAGTTGCTGGGAGTACCTCCAAGGAGACTCTCCACATTGGCCTATTCTTCACTTTACAGGATGGCAAACCCTAGTGGTGCAATACTCCAGTGGTGTTATACTCTCCACTATGCCTTCTTTCCCCATCCCTTGTGGCCGCCCTAAGAGGCCTTGTATGTATGGTTTGACTAGTAGACATCTCCGACTAGATTAGTGAGAATTTGCACTTCATTGTATTTTCTTTTGGATGACATGATTAGCAACACCATTTTTTTACCAAAAAAAGAAAAGATGGAATCCTCAAACCTGATCAATCATGAATAGTGCATCGGTCTTGAACTCTACAATTCTAAAAAAATCCTTGAGCCATATGCGCCAAAAATTGACATTTGACTAGAGAAACTATGGGTGCTAGAAGTGGCTGCACCACCCTAACTAAAGTAAGGATCCTTGAAGATCTAATAGCTTGAGGAGTTGTGCAATATCACCCACATGAATAATCATATCATTTGTTGTGAGATCAATCATAGGCGACACCTTCTAAGAGGTCTCCACATCTAGATTCGGATCTAGAGTTGGCTCGCTCATCTCATATTGGCTCCTTATGCTAAACTAGTTCCTTGTGCATAACTACTTCCTCAGAGACCATAAGAGTTCATCTAAGGCTAAAAGACCTAACCAACCTTGATTGAGAACAAATCTAGGCTCCATTTGTGACTATCTGGGCTGCTCCAATTGGAACAATTGCTATTGTAGACTACTTGCCACTCTTCCATGTCAACCATGTCATTGAGCCAATGGGGCACATTAGTAGCTTTGTCAACTATTAGTGTGTAGGACATTTTTGTTGGAAGTTGAAAGTGTGGTGGGCTCAAGATGTTGGAAGAGAAAGAAATCGAGTGTGTTTTTACGACATCACAAGATCATGCACTTAGTTAATAATGAGATAATGTAAAGCATAAACAAGAGCAATGAGGACAAATGTGAAGCAACTCGATAATGATGAAGATCACACAAGGCTTAGCCCAAAGCAAGCCACTAAGAATGCTCATAACAAGTTGGAACCAAGAGCCAAGCACCACCACAACATGCCCTTTCTAGGAGTTCTCAGCATTTGTCATATTGTGCAAAATAAAAGCCTTTTATCATAACTAAAGCTTTTTGGGGCTGAATCAAGGAGCAAAAATTTGGTGCAAATGCATGATAATTAATTGTTAATGCTAGCTTTAATTTTGGTTGTTCAATACATCCTCTCAAGCCCAAAAAGGTGCCCAAGATGGAGAGAGGGTCATGCTCCATCTAGTTATTAGCTTAAAAATGCAAAGCAAGAAATAGACAACAAGATCCCCCACTAAGGATAGTTATGCGGCAAGGGTTCGATGAAGGTCATTGGTAGTTGAGATGGGATGAGCATAATACTTTGATAGCCAATGTAGAAAACCTCTATGGTCCAGAAGGGAGAGGTGGCACAAGGAGTGCGGGGTGGTAGATGCATATAATGTGTGGTGGTGTGGGGAGCAAAGGTCAAAGTTGACAGTCTTTGATGGTATGACCGTTGTAGGAGCACCCAATAGACTTTCCATCTATTGGGGAAGAAGCCATGGTACTGGTGTGTCATCCTGAAAAAGGGAGGTTGGTAGGGAGAAGAAGGGAAGGGTATCTCCCGTTGATGCAGTGGAAATAAGGGGGGAAATAAGAAGATTATGCCAAATCCGCAACTTGTCTTTGCCTTCTCCGATGCAAAGGATCCTTGTGGCTCTCTGAGTACCTCTGGCTCAGATACCATGTCAAGAAAGGATTGTTATGAAGGCAAACCAGAGAGATAGTAGGGTTTGCGGGGAGAAACATCGAGTGTGCATGGTAAAAATTGAGAGAAAAGAGTAACTGAGAAAACACAGTAGAAGAAGAAGATGAAGCACTGAATCAGGCTAAGTAAACAAAGTTGATACAGTGGAGCCAAAGCTTTGAAGATGACTACATTATCTTGTTTGATTAGGCAGCGGCACTTGAAGGAAGTGTGCATTATAGAGGGAGCGAAATGCAGTCCTCTGAGCATTAGCCTGTCGAAGATGTATGCTAAAGGTGAAGGATAGCTGTCAAGGGAGCGGAATGCAATCCTCAAACGCCATCGGAGTTGAGGAAAAAGATCACTAGCTACGAGCATGTACTTTGGAAGATGAGGATCAATAGGATGGCCTGCTAGATGAGGAAATCCAGTCCCTAATGGAGCAAGAAGTGCAAAAATGTAGGTATCTAAAGTAGCAGGTGCCTACCAGGGCTGTCACTATGCTAGGGAGGTGTCAGATTGTGACACATAGGACGCTAGGTGGAGAGCACTATCACTAGGTAGAGAGAGGTGATTTGGTAGCAAAAACGTAGGTGCCTGTTGATGCCAAATGGAGGTGATGGTCGCCATGTGGAGGAAGAGAATCTGCAGCCAAAAATGCAGGTACGATCTGACGCTACATGGTGGAGATGTTCGCCAAGTGAAGGAAGAGAATTGGTAGCCCAAAACACAGCCTCAAAGCTGTAGGAGATAGGGTGCCTAGTGCAGGGGGAGATGAAGACCACGAACTGCAATATCCTCTGGGTGGGCTGTGAGCAGCAGTGGAGAGGAAGAGAGTGACCGAACGTTGGAAGGAATGAATGTGGAATAGAATGAATGGGTGGAGTCAATGCCGTGTATATATATATATATATATATATATATATATATATGTATGTATGTATGTATGTATGTATGTATGTATGTATATACATATATGTATGTATATATATATATACATACATATATGTATGTATGTATATATATACATACATATATATACATATATATACATATAAATGTACACACACACACACACACACACACACACACACACACACACACACCACACACACATATATATATATATATATATACGGCATTGACTCCACCCATTCATTGGGCAACACTCTACATATATATATGTATATATATGTATATATATACATATATATACATATATATATGTAGAGTGTTGCCCAATGAATGGGTGGAGTCAATGCCGTATATATATATATATATATATATATATATATATATATATATTTCCTGTCCGGGCATGCCGGCCCAAGCCTGCAGCGCTCATCAAATAATATAGGAGGGAGAATCGGATATTATTAGCGCCTTAAGGTGATTTGCTTAGTATGCGCGAAAGCCAGCGATAGCACGTACTGGGGCCATGGTGAGTTCAATTGATGGGTTTAGAGCGATTTTTTTTTTTACAACAAAGATTGCTATGGCCTCTTAATGGCATCCGTACCGGCGGGCTTGTTGACCGTTCCTTTCATAGAAAATGTAAATAGGTTCCAAAATCCGTTGCAAATTGAAAGGGGATATCAAAGTCAAAAACCTCATCACTTTCATTAAGAGAATTCAGCCGGATCAAATACCCAAAAGCCAGTGGACACTTTTCTTTAGGCAATGCCCTGGTGGCTCTGAAGACTTATCGAAGCGCCACTGTGTGGATATATATATAGAGAGAGAGAGAGAGAGAGAGAGAGAGAGAGAGAGAGAGAGAGAGAGAGTTGCTGAAGTCTCTTGGGTGGTGCCTTGACTTTCTGCAGGGCACCCAGAAAGCCTTTTTGGGGCTGTAAATGGAAACAAAAATAGAAATGAGGAGGGAAACTGTATTGACTGATATGGCAGGCGGGGCAGACCTGAGGCAGGGTAGATTTAGGGCAGGGGCAGATCTGGGGTGGGGCATGGGCAGGGTAGCAGGGCAGCAGATCAGAGCAGATGTTGGGCGTGGTAGGGGCAGGGACAGATTTGGGGTGGGGCAGGTCATGGCAGATATAGGGCAGGGCGGGGCAGGTGTGGGTCCAGGTCAGGGGGAGAGAGAGAGAGAGAGATGAATGCTGAATGCAGAATGCAGTATTTACAACAGGCTGTGGAAGTATATACAACCAAAGATCTCACTTACTGTGCATAAGCTCGAAGTGATGATGACCAAGGGCAGGCTGATAGAAATGTCAAAAAGAAATGATAAAATAATGTGAGTTTCCCTGCAATTAATGCAGCTGACTGCAGCATAATACTGTCTGACTGCTGCATAAATGCGTCACCTGCTGGGTCAGACGGATTGCCACATGGCACTGTCCCCTTGCCTGCCTGTCCTTCCGGGATTGCCCAAATCACTACCCAGTTGCTTGTTTGACCTGCCCAAACTGCCCGACCTGGTCCTGTACAAGATGATGCTGCCTAAACTTCCCGAAATTGGCCTACCCAAGTCCTGGAGGTGACCAAACCTCTAACACATCCAAGTGAGCCCTAAGCCCTTGCATATGTGACAACATGCGTCCCTTTTACCTCATCAAGTGGATGATGTGGCTTACATTGCTTACCATTGATCTCAAGCAGCCGTCCCACTCATGGCAGCATTTCTTCATTATTGACACTCTAGAGTGGTCTTTTAATTTCGAACCTAACCATACAAGCAAAGAGCCGTTTAACCAAAACACAAAAAAGGAGGGGGATAGCATTTCTTTTTAGCTCGTGTTGAGCTCCTTTTTGTCAGAAGTGGAGGAGCGGTGGAAGCATAAACATGTGCTGAAATAAACTGCTGAAACACAAGACAAAAAGAGAAAAGAAAAGAACACGATACAGATGAGAACTCAGATGTATGCACGGGAAATGGAATCCATATATCTGAACACGAGACAGTCGCATACAACAGTGAGTCACTGGCTGCGTGGGCACTGGCACTGGCTCCTCTCTCCACAGAGTCTGCAGATGGAGAAGATGAAGTGACTGACTGAGGAGGAGCCACTGAGTATAAATAGGCTGAAAAAGTGGGGAGCAATAATGCTGGTCGGACAGCATTTAATGCTGGCCGACTGGTGCATAAAATGCTCCACTGGCATAAAATGCCACAACAGAAAAATACCTAAAATACCTAATAAAAAATGCCCAGCCCAGATCAAGCTCAGACTCACACATGAGCTGACAAATACTCTGCTAACACCCTCTCTCAGATCATGAGTAATCTGATACAATACAATAGTACAATGAAAAGGGATCATAAACTATACAACATAGAACCACCAAGTAGAACCATGGATACCCAAGCAGTGGGTGATCAAGCCACCACCAAGGTGCCTCGGAGAGAACCCGATGTCGATGTCGATCGTACCAAACACTTGAAAATAGAGAAGATCATAGCATGTCTCTGTGTCCATCACCAATATCTCGCAGTAGCATACAAGACCATCCTGTCAAAAATGCCTCTGAACATAGGTGACCATGGAGTCCCCGCCTTCGGCCGGACCGCCAAAGTGTCCCCTCATGTGAGCTCCAGACGAAAGCCTCCCGCTCTCTGTCAGATAACCAGCTCAGCATGAACCTGGATGTCAATCCCAGCTCCAGGATTTGATTCCACCAGATTGAAGTCGATGCGTCAGGGACGTCCCTCTTTGGAACCTGTGCACCTGTATAAAAATATAGATGAGGCGCGGCTGCCCCATCTGAACACCCGCTCACACTCCCTCTCTGGCACAAGAGAGTCGTGAGGGATGACCTCATCACCACCACTAGAAAGCAGCCGAGGAAGGGGCCACCAAGCCCTTCCCGCGATCCGAAGAAGAGGATCCCTTCCGCGCCTTGGACTTCACCTTGGTCGGAGGATCGGAGTCGGAGTCTGATGAAGGAGAGGACTCATCGGTAGAGTCAGCATCCCGCTTCGTCTTCTGCTCCTCCTTCCTGGAAGCCGCTAACTTCTTGCAGTCCTTCCGCAAATGTCCCTTCTTGCCACAGTGGTAACACTGGGCCTTCGACTTCTTCTTCCCGTTACCCCTCTCTGAAGCTACATAAGCCTCACCTCCATAATGTGCCGGAAGCCGCCCCTGTAATCTCAAGGATGTCTCATGCAACTTATCATCAGGGGAAGTGCACGGAGGAGCCATATGGAGAGGAGAAGAAGAGAAGTAGAGAAGAGATGGAATTTAGAGAGGAAACACAGCCAAAACACAAGCACAGACTACAGAAAAAGAGAGTTCACATGCAATATAACCCAAAAGCTGATCAATAGAAGACAAAATCTGCTGCAGAAAGTCAAAAAATCAGTCAAAAACTGCCAAAAACAGCAAAAACGGCCTGAAGTAACAGTCACCCAGCCACGAGAGACGCTGAATCAGCAAAACGCAGGCTGTAAACTGGAGAAAAACAGGTAGAAAACTGTCGCCAGCAGCTGCAGATGAAAAACGCAGGCAGCAGAGGGTGCGTAGGCAGCAGAGGGTGCGGAGGCAGCAGGCGATGGCAAAACTGCAAAAAACGCAGACTGAAAACAGCCCCAAAACAAGTCGCCTGGCTGCTACAGCAGTCGCCTAATCAGCAGGGGTACAAAACAGTCCTGAAATCAACAAGAAAACACAGCAGAAACACAAATCCTGAAAACTGATACCATGTCAGAAGTGGAGCAGCGGTGGAAGCATAAACATGTGCTGAAATAAACTGTTGAAACACAAGACAAAAAGAGAAAAGAAAAGAACACGATACAGATGAGAACTCAGATGTATGCACGGGAAATGGAATCCATATATCTGAACACGAGACAGTCGCATACAACAGTGAGTCACTGGCTGCGTGGGCACTGGCACTGGCTCCTCTCTCCACAGAGTCTGCAGATGGAGAAGATGAAGTGACTGACTGAGGAGGAGCCACTGAGTATAAATAGGCTGAAAAAGTGGGGAGCAATAATGCTGGTCGGACAGCATTTAATGCTGGCCGACTGGTGCATAAAATGCTCCACTGGCATAAAATGCCACAACAGAAAAATACCTAAAATACCTAATAAAAAATGCCCAGCCCAGATCAAGCTCAGACTCACACATGAGCTGACAAATACTCTGCTAACACTTTTTTGGTCATGGTAGAGTGTTAAACTAAAAAAATATAGGCAAAAAATTAATTCTCAATTCTTGGCCAATTGATTTGGCTCTTGCACAGCTGTAAAAACTTAAAAGACAATCAAATTTAATGCAAATTAGAAACCAAAACTTGGAAAGTTTTGGTAGGACAATAGGCTCAAACAACTCACTCCATCAATGTCAATTTTAATAGCTAGAGTGCCATAAACATCAATCACCATTATCTATCTCCCATTACCATTAGCCTTTGGTCCCGTTCTTTGTGCTTTGCATTCATCATCACGTTGCATTATCATCAAGAGATAGGCATGTAAAGAAATACTTGTCTACAGATAACAAGCACAATCATAGGACAAAGCATAGACTGATAAACAACACAATTAGGGTCAAGGTAACTTAGAGATAATTAACATTGAAGACGATAATGAATGAATAATGAATGCTAGGTTATAAATATATGTACGATGCTCAATGCAGCAAACACACTATGCAAAGGTGAAATATTGTCCCCGGAACTCGTGTCTCAAGGATTGGGGTGGAGATTATGAGTTGGAGAGTGTGCCATACTCTGACTAATCTTGAAACATAGCACACAATCTCCATGAATGTGTGGTAGCAGCAAATGCAGCTTAAATGTTGCCAGATTAGTGACAGGTGGGCAGTTGGAGTTCAGAATCAGCAAATGCAGGTTGGAATGATGATGTGGCAGCAGGGTGACGGTTGGAAACTAGTAAACGTAGGCCACAGATGAGGTGGAGACCAGCAAACAACAAACACAGATACAATTGATGATGTGGTAGGCTGGCGACAGCAGTCAAGTCCCAAACACAGGCAGCAATGGCTGATGTGATCGTAAATGCAGCAAACTGGGTGATGACATAGCAGCCTGAATCAGGTCGCCAACTGATGTAGAAGGCTGGACGGCAAGTGCCAGATGATGGGTAATAGTAGATAGCAGCTCAAACTGAGATATCCTCCACAAACTGGGTGTGGACACAGTGACATGTACCATCAATTTGCAAAACAAGATTAAGGCTAAGTGGTAGGGAACTTGGTCCTCCCAAATTAGGGTTTGGCTAATGGGACATAGACACTCTCTATGCGAATCATTTTTTCTAATGAGATCTGACAGCTTATTGGATATGATGCTACAGTGTACACAGTCTATGGGACATGTCTACTTGGTAGTTCAAGACGTTTTGACATACAAGACAGAAATGCACCTTATAATGACACATTCATGGTACATTTTATAAAGTAAGCTAGGCTGTACTTTTGGTGTATCCTAAAGCTTGAATGTGCCCCTGTTGTACTTCTCTGCATTGTTTTAGTAAAATGTTTGATGTCTGTTGGTTTAGGGTTCTTAATTCTGACTCTAGTTATTGCATCCAGTGAAATCTGTAATATAGTCTCATTTCCATGCTATTAAAATTTTGTGAATGCCTTTGCTAGTGATTCTCCCTCACCATGATATTTATAGCAGGTGTTTGCAGGGCATTTCATAGAGTTTTGTTTTGAGATGTTATAGTACCTTAACCTTGATTGCTTGGTGATTTGTCCTGCACATCACGTTCAGAATTTGGCTGTACACACTCTTGGTAACCCTTTACTTGTTCTATCAGCTGTTCCAGCACGTTGGCAAGAGGTTTTAAATGCAATACAGAAAATGAGAGCGCAAGGAGATGCCCCTGTGGATTCCATGGGCTGTGAGAAAGCTGGCAGTTTCCTTCCAGCCAAGGTTTCCATCAAAACATGTTCCTCTGGCTTGGTCTTTTTTTATATATGAGCATTTTAGATTGAGAATGAGAAGGAAATCTCACCCCTTGTGTGGCAGGATCGTAGGTTTGCAATCTTGGTTTCAGCTTTGCTCTCAAGTCAAACAAAAGACGAGGTGACACATGGTTCGTCTTTATTCTCAAGTTAGTCTACTAAGTGAAAGTAGAAAGCAGTAAATCATTTATACTAAAATTGGTCCACAATGATGATTAAGTTTTCTACATGTGCATATCAGGTAAGAAAAGGGTAAAATATTGAGAGAAACTTCAGTGAGTTTAGCAGAAAGTGCAGCTATTCAAGTTTAAAGAGGCATATAACTTAATGGCTGAATTCCACCAGCAAAGGAATTAGTTGCACACCTTATTTTTTTGCACCTTTGCAGGCCTCCATGACCAGAATATACTGCACCAAATAATAAATTTGCTGGTAACATTGAAGTGATAGATCCACACGCTAGCTGCTTCCACATGCCTCTTGTTCAGCCTTCCTGGGTTTGCTCTTTGTTTGTTTTTGAAACATTGACAGACAAAAACCCTAAAATCCATGGGGAAACATTTTGGGTCCAGGATTTAGGTGAACTTTGAAGTGGAGGACGAACTTTTTGGAAGTCGAGAGACACATATCGAGTGGCAAATCCAGCCTAAAACTTAGCCTGATGTGCTACAGAAGGCATTCTTCTAGGTAAACAAGGCTTAAATAGTTTAGAAGCCCATAGAACTATTCAATATAGTAATGTGTACAGGGTTGCTCAAGGGAAGCACAGATATATTGCAGAAGTCATTGGTGCATGGATCCCGCCATGCTGCCCTGCAGGTGGCACAGGGTCTTGTGTGCACCGCACACATCCCTTCCTTATTTGTTACAGGGGCTTGAGCAGCAGGCAAATGCAGCCAAGTGTCTTATGCTGAACTTCAACAAATGTGCATGTCAGGCAAAAGGGCAGTTGGAGCAATCTCAATCTGAATACAGAATCAAGATCCAACTTGCACCAGCAAAAGACAGCTGTGTGTCCTGGGTTGCAGCAAATAACCTGGTGGTGCTTCAAACAGGGCAGACTTGTGGACAGCACATTTGCAAACTTGGCAGAGAATGCATAGTTGTCTGGTGGGAAATGCAGCATAGTTTGTTGGAGTCATATCTCATATTAGCTCTCTTGCATTAGTCTACATAGTGCATCCTTTGTCCTCACATATTGAATTATTGAGTAACATCTTTCTCTTTTGTTCTGTTCTCTATGCACTTTGATTTCGGTTCTATTCAACAATGTTCATATCTGTCATGATATCAGAGTTTCTTAGCCTTACTGACCAGGAACACAAAATAGGAAAATCCAAGGATAGATGTTTTGTGTCAGATCTAGTACTGGGGATGGGAAATGAAATGGAAAGAAGATGCCATTCCAGTCATTCCCAAGTGCAATTTTCTGTTGCTGTGCTTTTGCTGAACCCAATTTGACCGAATATGTGAATTTTGTTCCCCAAGGTGCCAGAGCACCAACAGGCAGCCTTTTCTGCATCTCACGTACTTCTTGAAGCTGGAGAATGGTATTTGGTAACCCATGATTTATAGCAAGGAAGGGATGTCTGCAAGTATGTACAATAATATCAGACATGTGAGAGGGTGATTTTACAGGACATTATTGTGGATTTTTCAGTTGCTGCAAGTACCAATAAAAGAATGCACATGATATTGTTAATAGCTTGAACATGTTTTGCATGTTGGTTTTATGCGATTAAACAGGTGTGCAGTGAAAGGTGCCTTCTTTCCAGCAGTATGTAATGTGTGTCTTGTGCAGTTTATTACTTGAAATAGGCATCCTAGACCTATGCCTTGTTTTTTCATGGAACAAGATTCATTAAACTGCCTCTGTAGTAAAAATGACCCACTGTTTCAGTCTCAATCATTGTTTTTTATTTTTATTTTTTCACTCAGTTATTGTATGATAAAGTAACAGCTGGTTCAGACAGTCATGAGTTTTTCAATGAAGTGGGGCACTTTGATGCAAATAATCCTCTTGTGTCCTTGTCGTATTGATTTAATGACTAGAGCTTGGGGCTGCTTTCATCACATGGGGTGACAGTGTTTTGATCATTTGAATACAGTTTTTAGATAATTTTTTTGGTTGTACAATCTAAGTTTCATTCTGTTTGAGGTTGGGGACTATCTGTCTATTAGTCGGCATGAAGCATGCCAAAGTGAAGCTATTGAGGCTAATTTTTTGTCAATAGGTGCTGTAAAAAGGCTTCAGATGCAAGGCATTTTATCAGTAAAAGGAATCACAGAGACTGCTGAGGACACAATTGGCAAAATGATATATCCAGTAAACGATTTGGCATTGAGTTGGTCTACTTGTACATTCTGTTGCCAAATGGTTTCCCAAAGAGATTAGAGCCTGACATCCTTGCCTGTTTATTCCTATAATGTTCCTGATCCTCAAAACAGGTTGGTTTTTATTCAAGGAAGGCTGGCTATTTAAAGAAGGTAGCAGTGGCATGTCAGGAAAAATTCAATGGAGACATCCCTAACAATTTGAAAGATCTTCTTGCTCTGCCTGGCATAGGGCCCAAGATGGCTCATTTAGTATGTGCTTCTTATGTTCTCCAGTCAATTTCAAGCTTGAACACAACTGTACAGTAACTTTCAACTGTTTAAACTTTGCGGGTTTTGGCATATTGTCTATCCTACTTTCTAAACCGTCTATCTATTGCTTGATGCATATCTATCATGGTTGTTGTGGCAGATTATGAATGTTGCCTGGGAAGATGTTCAAGGCATCTGTGTGGATACCCATGTACATCGCATAGCAAACCGCCTTGGCTGGGTTGGTCAATCCAGTTCCTTGGGTATTTTGCAAGTAAGCTTTAATGCAGGGGTTTAGTGTACACCTATTCTTCTTGTATCCGATGCCACCTCTGTGTGTGTGTGTGGGGGGGGGGGGGGGGGTTTGTGAAAAAGAAATGCTGAAATAATCAACATATGCCCTCTCAAGATGGGTGGGTAAGGTTCAGACAAGCTGAGCCTTCGGAACACTGAAACCAAATGTGGAAGCCATGCAAACATTACAAAAAGAATAGCATACACACATATTTTTTGTGAAACTGGACCCAGACATATGTGTGCATATGCAGAGACATTGCATCATGCTTTTACTCTTATCATGATTATAGCTTTCCAACAAGCTCTTAGCTTCCATTTTGCAGAAAACAAGGAATCCAGAGGAGACAAGGCTAGCTCTTGAGACGTGGCTTCCTCGAGAGGAATGGACTGCAATCAACCCTCTTCTAGTAAGTGTTGTTTGAATGTAAGGAGGATTCAATGCTAATGTATTAGATTCTGTTGCTAAACTGACCCTTAAAATGATTTGTTTAGTTGAAGGGAAATTCTAACCATAAAAAATGAAAAAAGTTTAACCTATAGTGAGAATAAATAAATTCAACTTTATAGGTTAGTGGATGGGGCTATTTGTAGCTACTTATGAGCTCATACATGTCTTCTCCAAACTGCTAAACAACCCTCTTCTAGTAAGTCTTGTTTGAATGTAAGAAGGATCCAATGCTGTTCTTAGATTCTGTTGCTAAACCAACACTTAAAATGACTTGTTTAGTTGAAGGGAAATTCAAACCATACAAAATGAAAAAAATTTAACCTGTAGTGAGAATAAATAAATTCAACTTTATAGGTGAGTGGATGGGGCTATTTGTGGCTACTTATGAACTCATACCTGTCTTTTCCAAACTGCCCTTTTTAACAGGTTTGTGACTATCTTATATCTTTAGATTGGCCAAATCAATATCCATAGATGGTGTGTGTGAAGATATGCTAGGGTTTGCAGAGTAAACGTTGAGAGTGTGCGAACCATAGTCGTAAGGAGTTTCTGAGACCGGGAAATTGAAAAGCATTTCGGAGTTGCAAAAGGAGTTTCGACTGTAAACAAAATGGCAAATGGGCACTCGAAATTTATATTGGTTTTTAAAAATACTTTTACATTACACATATATTAAGGGGTAATACCATTTGTAACTTTGACCTTTACACAAAAAAGTTCAATTCCTAAATAGTGTACACTATACATGTAACTTTATAGTGGATTTGACAAGCCTAGACTACCAAAGATAGGAAGACCACAATGCATGAGTTTCAAGAACTTTCATTATGGGGCTGCCATGATGCCATTTAGGCTCTTTTTGAGTATAAGTCTTGAGTTAAGATTGTCAAGTCTCATGAGTACATAGTAACTAGAATCCCATTGGAATAGGCAAAGCTCTCAATAGTGAACACTGAATGAATGATCATGTCCATAATGTAAATACATCATCCGATGATCCATGAAATGAATCACGATGAACCAGAAAGTACTATCAAAGTGATCCCAATCTATTGTCTAAAGACATCATCCTATGCATCATCTAAAGGCATCCTCTACCTCCTCTAGGATACCAACAATACTATTACTACTACTAGTAGAGAAGGAGCAGACATCATTATCATCATAATGGTGAGAAGCCAATGGAGCTGTCATAGATGTAGAGGTACTAGCTGAGCTGTAAAGGAATACGTGTCTACAAATAACAAACACTATCGTATGACGAAGCACATATTGATAAAGAACACACTTAGGGTTAGGCTAACTTAGAGACAATGAACATTGAAGAAAATAATGAACGAGTAATGAATGCTGAATATTTATGATGCTCAATGCAACAAACACACTATGCAAAGGTGAAATACTTATTCTCAAACTCTCGTGTCCTAAGGATTGAGGCAGAGAGTATGAGCAAGAGAGTGTGTCGTACTTTGATCTATCTTGAAACACAGTAGATGGCCTCGAGAGATGTCTAGCAGCAGAAAATGTAGCTTAGAAGAGGTTGGATGAGTGTTTGATGGAGCAGTCGGGGTTAGAATCAGCAAAACGCTGATCAAATGATGATGTGCCAGTTGGGCGATAGGCTAGAACAACAAAATGCAGATATGGGTGACATGTGGCAGTGCAGGTGATGGCCAAATCAGCAAAACCCCAAAGCAACTAGGGCATCCCGCAAAGGGTGCTTCTTGGCTGCCAAGTGACCTACCAAGACTATAGTGGCAATGATTATCTTACCAAGGGAGCGCAAGTGATTATCCCAAAGAGGCTAAGGTATCGGATAGAGAGTACTTGTTAGCCGTTTAGTGGCTTATCAAGACTTGCAAAGGTGGATGGAACCACATTGAAGTTTTCGTTTCTTTTGGAGTGTTTTAAATCAAAGTTCTCATCCTATTGATTAATTTGTGTCCCAAGGGAGAATAAAAGGGATGGTTAGATCCAACACATCACAAAACGGACAAGCTATCTTGACTACCCATGGGTGCGGATGAAGAAGGAAACTATGGGGGATATGTGGCAAGAAAATCAAAATGATTGTCCTAGGACATTGCCATGGGAGCTACCGTGAATATGGTGGATCCAAAGGCGACCACTCTTTGACTGAAAAAATGATAAATGTGCATAGAAGTGCTCATGCAAAATGCTATGCAACGGTGCCACTTGGACGAAGCCCTCATAGGGAAATCGTTCACTTGCCCAAGCACCCTTTTACAATCATATTTATCTTGATGATTCAGGTATTAATACAAAATATAAAAATAATATCTTTGAAGCAATCAAAATCTTGTAGACACCAAGAGTAGAAGACTGCCCCCTCTCACAGTCAGACAGTGGAATGAGAAGTAAGCACCCTCTCTCTTTCCAGTATGTTGATATCAATGGGAGAAATGAGAAGCATCCAAGGAAGAAAAGTAAAGTGCATATCTAGCTGAAAACTTGCGAAATATGGCCTCCAAGGGTGCCTCAAGGAAGGCAAGAACTTAGGCTCGAGAGAAAGAGACTCCTTCTAGTCTAGAGTGTAAAGCCTCATCAAGGAAGGGCAACCAAGAAGTATTGAATGATCCTAGTCTATACTCTAAGTAAGCGGTAGGTCCAGTAAGGGCTAGTGGTAACTTGCAAAAGACAAGTTAGGAGCAAAAAATGCCTCATAAGACCATAAAACATGCATGCTTCAACTTCAATGAAAAATTGCTCGTGAGTGCAATGGGTTGGCTTTGGAGACGGTTTGACTACCAAAAGGTAGGCATGCTAAATATGTAGGAAAGTAAGAGGAGGAATGTGCAGTGCAAGAGAGAAGCTAGGCTAGAGCATGCCCTACAAGAATCAATAGATATATAGGTGGGAGGTGGGATAGGTCTATTGTCAATGCTGTCGACATTTGAATCGGAAGAAGGCTCCACTATTTGTTGGATTAAACGATCTCTTGGGAAAGTGGGCTCGACTATGTTTGGTTGCACGCTCGATATAGAGGGTAACTCAAAATTGGATGGGGACTCATAAAGTCTATCCTCACGGGAGATAAGAAATGCTTGAGGATTAAAGTCCATAGTAGTGGCATGGGTGAACCAATTGGACAATCCCTCTAGTGAAGCGGGGGTGGATGGTTCAACCGCCATGTGATTGTGTGGATCTACCTTATTGAGGAGGATGACCCCCTCTAGGGTGTAGAGGTGGGGTTGAAGTACCTTGCTTGATGTGCTTGAGTTCCAAGGTAGGGAAGAAACCCTAGACTTGGCCCGATTGCCCTTGGCTTTTGAGCCACACTCGTTGTCAAAATGGCCGGTCTTTTGGCAATGCTGATAGTATCTATTCTTTTAGGGGACATTTTGCCAACCCGGTTTCAATCCTAGAGGGGTGTTACTATGCTCCTCACTACTCGTCTTAGTCTTTGTGTCGTTCTTTCCACCACCTTGCTTTACCTTCTAGGAAGCCAAGACTCCCTTGTAGGCCATCTTGCTGTAGCATTGAACCAAAAGAAATTAGGTAAGTTCTTACTCTTCAACTTTGGGGAGTAAGGAATGGTGCATTGATGATGAATTCCTTGAGATACAAGATACTCTGAAAACTATTTGGAAAGATATTCACTCCCCGTGTTAGTGTGAAGGGTCCGAATGCGAAAGGCACTTTGGTTTTTAACATAGCAACAAAAGTCTTGTAGTAAGAGAAGACTTCAGACTTGGATTTCAGCCCATATATCCATGTAAATTGGAATTTGTTATCTATGAATGTGACAAAATATAAAAATCCACCAATGGATTTGGTTTGCATAGGATTACAAATATCATTGTGAAGAAGATCCAAAATAGATGGCGAATGAACGTGAGAATTCTTAGGAAAGGAGAATTAATGCATCTTACCAAGTAAACAATCTTCACAAATGTGATTTGATGGCAAGTGAATATTTGGAAGATCAACGCGGTCTCAAATTGTTGCATCTATGGAATGGAAACTCGAGGCCGAGTTTCCGTCCATAGTATGGACACCATGCGCCACACATTGCCTAGATCTTCTTATGAAAGATATAGGCAAGTTGAAGTGGGTGGCAAGGATTGTCAACGACGCTTACACAATCATTGGCTTCATTCGAGTTCTTGTGATTTATCATTGATACTCGGACTTGGAGTTGAAGAAGCCTTTGAAGACTTGGTTTGCGACCATGCAGCTTCTCCTTGAGTATCTTTATGACGTTCACAAAAAGCTCCAAGAAACGGTCGTGTTGGATGAATTTAAGGAGTGGCTTAAAGGAGAGTCCACATCAAGCCAAGTGGAAGCAAAGGGCGTTTAACAACTTTGCTTAAAGGGGAAATTTTGGATATATGTGAGAGGCATTACCATTGCCGTCAATCCCATCTACAAGGTGCTTCTCATGATGGACATGAAGGGGGCTACTATTAGCCTCCTCTATTATCTTATTGGTGGATGCAATAGAGGAGATACAACTATTGACCATCTTGGATGGGGAGGCATTTTTTTCGTAGAATTCTTTTTATTTTTTATTTTTAAAAATAATTTGTTTCTTTTTAATTTTAGAATTTATAATTTACATTGTCTTACTTTCTTCTTTTTCACCTCTAAAGCTCTATCTTCATACTCCTATATAGTGGCATGTTGGATACCACCCCTAAAAGAGATTATATTCTCTTTTTAACAAAGAAGAGATGCGAGTGGATAAAGCGATCCATCCATGGGTTCACGGTACTCTTGTATCCCGTATTCAAAAAGGCCTCTCTCTTTATGGATGACAATGTTCTTGCTACGACCTCGATGTCTTGCTTCCAAAGGCTTTGGTGGAAGAGGACCATAGTGTGTTCCTTCGAGAGCTCATAAATTATAGTGATCAAAGGAGCATTGCTTTTGCATCTACCATTTGTTGCAAGTAGGAATTGTTGGTGAAGCCTCTTTTTTGGTGGGAATGATTTAGCTACCAATTGTCCCATCTCCAAAGAGTGGCATTAAGCATTTTTGGATATGTTTGAAAATCTTTTTTTTTTTTGGTTTTTGTTTTTTTTTCGTTTGATTCTATTTACAACTCGCAAGTTTAAAGTTTAAATTATTTTCTCTTCGCATGGTTTAGGATTTTGGTCGGGCGCATGTGAGAGGAATTGATTCATCTATTCCCTTATACACACCAAAATTTGTAATAAGCTTAGTATGCAGCAATTGGAGCAACTGATTTTATTGCTGCTTCAATTTATGCATGCTACATAATATGTATGAGATGTTTGTGACAAGACAAGTATACCATATTTTTATACTTTTTGGTTCATAACTTTATTCATAAATTATGTAATATATTTAGAGATGTTTCATTTATTTAATCTAAGTTTTTCATTCTTTAAATGTATAGGTGAGAGGAACTTGGAGGATAAGCAAATATTTAGGGAGCTTTGTTTGGAGATCGAGGAGATAGACTAGCAAGTCTCTTGCACTCGTGCATGTTGAGCTCGTGTTGTTTCCCCTCGCACTGCTAGTGGTGGAGCTTTTACTTTAGTATATCCACCTCAGTTGCCCATGATGCTCGTGGGGCCCTTAGATGCTACATGAGACATGGGAGTGCCTCGACAAGTACTCCTAGTTTGGCCCATAAGGATATGCCTATCACTATCTCTCATATAGAGCTTAGAGAGTCCAAGTATGATGAAGAGGGCAATGCCATAGTAAGGGTAATTTTGTTAAGGAGATGATGGCTCCTCAAGCAATGACAAGGATATTTCTAGCTCCTATACCAAGAGTGATATGAGGACTTAGAGCTGAGGGATTTGTCATTTGATCATATATCTTGATTCGAATTGAGCCATGGCTTTAATCTCAATCCATTTTTATATATCTTTTTGTATGAGATTGCCAATTTGGCTCATAATAAAGTTGTTGGTTTCATTATTCATGAATCATGAGTCATGAATCATAATATACTCTTGGGTCTTGAGTCTTGTTTCAACTCTCTTTTGAACTTACTTTTGACTTGAATCTCTAAGTTTATGTTTTAAGTTCAAACAATAAGTATAGACTTTAAATTATGTGTATTTTCTTTTTCATCAGACATAGGTCAAAGATTTATTAGTCCAATTAGTACCATACTAGTATTGGATGGTACTAATCGGACGCCATCGGACGTGATAACCTTGGTCTCGAGGATCGAGGAAAAGGTAATGAGTAGGAGAGTATGTCGTACTCTTGATAGATCTCAAAATGCAACAAGGCAATCTTCGAGTGTCAGATAGTAGCAAATGCAACAAATAGTGATGTTGGATTTGTGTTGGGCAAGCTAAAGAAAAATAAAATTGCCAATGTAGATTCAGCTGATGATGTGGCAATAGTTTGCACAGTAAACGTATGCAAGAAATGATGTGGCAACAACATGCACAATAAACGCAGATAGTGAATTGATGGCGATAGTTGGGATTGCTGGGCCTTTAGGAGGCTGGAAACAAGCACCAAATTGATGTAGACAGCAATGGGCAGCCTCGGCTAAGATGTCCTCTGTGAATGGGATATAGGCAACAAAGCTAGAGGGCTTGAAACCTACTAAAACGACATTAGGTTGAATGGAGGGCAGCTTGTCTATATATAGTAAGTTTTAGGATTTTGTATCACACACCGTTTTAAACTCTCTTGAACCACATTGTATTTTAGGATTTTTATTAATTAAGCATTTTTGGGATTGTTTTAAGATGTTGATTCAACATGTAATGCTTATTTTAGCTCAATAGTTGATGGCCATCATTCATGCTTTAAAAGATTGGAGACACTATCTTTTAGGTGGAGAATTTATCATTGAGACAGACCATTAGAGTTTGAGATATTTTCTCAACCAACCAAAGATTTTTGAGAAGAAAATTCAATGGGTCAATTATTTAGCCAAATTTAACTTTGAGATATTATTATGGTGGAAGACGCGGCCCGATACTCTGCCTCAGTAGACGAAAGGGCTACCGTGGGCTGCTTCTTGCTACTCCATGAAATAACACTTGCACCCAAAGTAAAACAGTAACCTGAAGTAGACCGCCTGTGGTCCACGTCACCGGCCCAATCCGAGTCGCTCCAACTTGCAAGTACAAGATCTGACCCATCTGTCCCTGCGGGGTAATGAATCCCTAAATCAGACGTCCCCCTCAAATACCGAAGTATCCTCTGAGCAGCCTGCCAATGCACTGTCTTAGGTTCACTCATGAACCCTGCCAAGAGCCCAATAGCAAAACATAGATCAACCCTAGTGTTGAGAAGCCAAATCAAAGACCCAATCAACTGTCGATAGCGGGACGCATCTGCCAAAGGAGAAGCTGAATGGGAAGTGGCCTTCCAATTCGGATCCATAGGAGTAGATAGGGCCCGACAATCCTCCATCTCAAAAGACACCAAGAGCTCCTGTACATATCTCTGTTGAGAGATAAAGATCCCCCTTTGAGACTAATAAATCTCATGGCCCAAAAAGACATGGAGTAGACCCAAGTCCGTCATCTCGAACGTCCGATGTAAAGCTGACTTCGTCTCTTGGACCTGCTGTGCATCATCACCTGTGACAATCAAATCATCAACATATAAGACAAACAACACACAACCATCCTCGGAAGTGTGAACATACAGCTGCGGATCGGCCTTGGACCGCCGATAAACCAAACTGAGATTGGAGGAACGAATCAATCTTCTCGTTCCATGTACGCGGAGCTTGCTTGAGGCCATACAAGGCCTTCTTCAACCGGTAGACTTTCCCATTGGAAGATCCAAAGCCAGGAGGTTGCTCAACATAGATCTCCTCCTTCAAATCACCATTGAGGAAGGCCGACTTCACATCCAACTGATAAACAGGCCATCTCCTATGGCCAGCCAAAGCAAGAATAGCTCTAATGGTTGCCATACGAGCTGTGGGGGCAAAAGTAGCATGACAGTCAATACCTGGGCGCTGTGCAAAACCTTTAGCAACAAGGCGAGCCTTGTGCTTATCCAAAGTACCATCGCTGAGGTATTTGGTCTTGAAGACCCACTTAACTCCAATCACCTTCTTCTTCGGGGGACGGGGCACGAGTGACCAAGTGCCATTCCTCTCAATAGCCTCCAACTCGGCTTCCATAGCTTTCTTCCATGGGGTGGACTGTAAAGCCTCCTTCACGGAGGTGGGCTCTCGATCCTGCATAACACGAGTCATCAAACAATAGTTGGAGCAACACAAGCTCCGTAGAATGGGCCTGGTGCCTCTGTGACCGCCGCGGACCATCCTGCGGTCCCCACTCCTTAGGAACCCCCTCAATCCCTGAATCACGGAGTGTGTCACGGGCCCAGCGAGGAGGAGGCCGAACCTCCCCTCGTCGTTCTCCATCAGCAGAAGACTCTGGAATATCCACCGGTGGTAACGCCTCAGAGGTGTCCGGTGGAACAGTAGACTCTGTGTCAGAAACAGAATCATAATCAAAAGGCACGGGCTCCAGGGGAACTGTAGGAGCCCAACTCTCCCCTGGATCTCCAAGAACGGGATGCTCCTCACCCGTTGTAGTAGCCGGAACCTCCACAAACCGCACATCACGGCTAGTGTACACATCCCGCTTGACGGGATCATACAGTCGGTAGCCTTGGGACTGGGAGCTGTAGCCAACAAATACCTGTTTTCGGGAAGTTGCTTCAAATTTATCACGGTGAGCCTTGGGAATGTGAACATAGGTATCACACCCAAAGACCCAAAAGTAAGAAACATTTGGCTTCGTCCCAAAATAAGCCTCAAATGGGGTCATCCCTTCCACGGCCGAAGTAGGGGATCGATTAAGGATATGGACTGCAGTAGCCACAGCCTCGGCCCACAGAACCTGAGGGGTCTGTTGGTGCACCATCATGGTGCGCGCCATCTCGATCACACTGCAGTTCTTCCGTTCAAGAATACCATTTTCTTGAGGGGTATTGGTATTGGCAAACGCCTGGTGAATTCCTCTATCTGCACAAAACCGAGCAAGCTCATTAGAAACAAATTCACCTCCCTTGTCGGATCGCAAGGTCTTCAACTTCCGGCCCGATCGGTTCTCCTCAAAGAGAAGCCAATCCTTGAAGTGCGAGAAAGCTTCTGACTTTAATGCCAAAAAGTAGGCCCATGTCATCCTGCTGTAGTCATCCACGATTAGCATGAAGTACGAGCTCCCACGCAGGGACTCATTCCTCATAGGGCCACATAGATCCGTAGATACTAGCTCCATCGGTGAAGTAGACCGCCGCGAAGCTGTATGGGGAATGGCATCCCTATGCTGTTTCCCCCGAATGCAGGAGACACATGACTGCTGGCTCACCACTATATCCGGCAATCCTCGAACAAGCTGTCCACGTGACGCCCTCCGAAGATAGTCATAGTTCAGGTGACCAAACCGAGCATGCCATAACTCTGACTGTGACTGAGAGGTAAGAAGAAGAGTAGAGAGGGCGGTGGAAGACTTCAGTTTGTAAATGCCGTTCTCCTCATATCCGGATGAGAGAACCTTCCTCGATCCACGATCAAGGACTCGCACCGTAGAACTGTCAAACTCCACCAAAAGGCCAAGAGAGCAAATCTTATGAACTGAAAGGAGATGGTACCTTAATCCTGGTACATTCAAAACCTCTGAGGTATGGGTACCACCTTGTTCATCCGGAATAAGTTGCATCTTACCCCGACCTGCAATAGAAACTGAAGAGTTGTTCCCAATGAGAATCTGCCCACGCGAGGGTCGCAGCTGGGCAACACCATCTGATGAAGGAGTCATGTGCCGTGAGGCACCACTATCAACAATCCACTCTCGAGCTTGGGGAGCTGTCATCACAGCATCAGAAGCATTCGGTGAAGTGTCCTCAATGACAGCTAGATGAAGAAATGCAGCTGATGAGGGTGCAGCCACCGCTCCAGAATCCTTGATGTCCTTTTTCTTGGTGTCCTTCGTGTCTTTGTCAGGGCAATCCTTCTTCCAATGGCCAGTCTTTCCACAAATATGGCATGTGGAATCTTTGTCCTTGTCCTTCTCCTTGTCCTTCTTGGACTTGTTATCCCCCTTCTTCTTCTTTTGGTCCTTCCCCTTCTTCTGAGAGGCTTGACCTGTCAGCGCCTCCGACTTGGAAGCATTCTGTCCCTTTAACTGTTTCTCTTGGTCCAAGACCATAGGAACCAACTCTTCCCACCGAAGAGTAGACTCTCGCCTCGAAGCAATAAGGGCAGAGTAAAATGTACCGAATTATGGCGGTAACTGGGACAATAATGTGATCGCCATGTCTTCGGAGGAAATCGGCTTCCCCGCATTTTGAACCTGCATCTGAAGCTGCCTTAGCTTGTTAATGTGCTCCCATAGCGAAGAAGACTTATTTACGGACAAGGTCCGCATCTGTACCTCCAAAGAAACCTGCTTCATTAGGGTCATCCGATTGTACATCTGATCAAGCTCCAGCCATATCTCCCGAGCCACCGTCAAGTGCTTGATGTGAGCGATCACGGCTGTAGTGCATGATAGAAAAAGAAAGAATCGAATCCTGGCATTCAGTTTGTCCCAATGAGACTGCGCCTTGGCCAACTCCACACGAGCATCGGAAGAGAGTTTGGACTCATCTCTTACCGAGGGCCGGTCAATCTCCTCCTGTACCAACTCCGCCAAATCATAGGACTCTAGTATGGCCAACATCATGACGCGCCAAATGCGGTAGTTGTTGCCGTCGAGCTTCTGATCTGTAGGAAGAGCCGGTAAGACAGGCACCTTCCGGTCCATAATCGCCTGGAACTCCAAGTCAATCTCTGTAGACATCTTCACCTGCAATGCCTTTGCAAAAGCAGCCCCCTCTGACCGGGAAAACTCAGCCTGCTAAGGCTCTTCCGCGTCTTGAAGCTTCTTCACCTGCCGGAGGCGATGAAAAAGCAAAACCTGCACTTGTAGGCTGAAAACTCAAACTTCCTCCGTGTCAAACAGCAGTAAACAGCAGCAAATCCACCACCTGTACTCCTTTCCTGTGCGCCCACACTCGTTTCAGCCTTGTTCCAAGGCGCAGCCCTCCTGTCTGCCCTTAAACGCAAAAAACACAAATTTGTGTCGCGATGGAAACTCCTCTTCAGGTTGATTCTGCGCTCAGTCAACCCTCAAACACTGCTCTGATACCATGTCAGAGTGCAGCGGTGCGGAAGCGTAGGACTGAGAGAGAGAGAACGCAGAGAGAGAAGAGAGAGAAAGAGACAGTGGATGATGAAGATCTGCTGTATAAAGAATGCTGAATACAAAGATATGCAGATATATACACGGGCGCAGTGCGCTGGACTGCGTGTCTCCACCTCGACGATGCAACCTGCTGTTCACCTCGAAGTCCGCTGCAGTTTGCACTGTCTGCTGTCTGAAATCTGCGAGCAGAGAAGTGTACCAGACTGCTGAAAGTGTCGGATATAAATAGCTGAAAAACTGGGGGAAATAGGGCGCCAGAAATGGCCAGGCGGCTGCATGCAGCCGACTGGCTGCTGCAGGTCGGACTGCCACGTGGCAGTCCGACTGCACCAGCCTGCTGCCCCTGATCAGGCTATGACCTGATCCCTAACACAAAAGGGTGATCAAAGAGAGTGGAAATAATGCTTTGAGTCGTGACCCAAAAGGGACCCAAGCATCAGGCTAAGGGTGTCGCATAAGAGTGCTAGGAGGCTGCTAGGTTGCAAAGGCCATGGATATTTTCTTTTGAGTTGCCCAAGAGGTCACTCTAATGAAATCAAGACATTGGACCCGTGGTGCCACAATGGAGTGTCTAGGTGTTGTTAGCAATCTAGTCAACTAATGAGTGAGTTTGGACATGTGTAGTAGTAGGCTGGGCATTATTGTTTATTTTAGGTTTTATTGTCATTATTATGGTGATTTATTCCATTTATGGCTTGTTGACCAGCATTTATTACTTGTTGACTTGATGCATTATTTGCATTATCTTTTGCCTATTTGTACGGCTCCCTCCTCCACAGTCACTTTTCATCACTTGTAGATTCTAGTGCAAGTCCTATTGGAGAGAGGGAGCTGGTGCGAGTGCCCCCGAGATGTACGGTTCGTGGAAGTTTTGGCCACAGAGAGGAGTGAGGAGCACCCTGTCCTTGGAGATCCTTGGGAGAGTTGGGGGCTCCCGAGACAGTTCGTTTGGAGCCAAAGCCCCTTGATGGAGATTCTTTTTTTGATTCAGAGTCTTCTCTTCCACTGGCCACCCCAGTGGAGCTGCGGCCGGTGGATGTTCCCGAGTCTTTAACAGATGGAGAGCGATGGGGAGAGGTCCAGGCTCCTCCACGTTGG
This sequence comes from Lygodium microphyllum, assembly GCF_053477565.2. Classification (NCBI taxonomy): domain Eukaryota; kingdom Viridiplantae; phylum Streptophyta; class Polypodiopsida; order Schizaeales; family Lygodiaceae; genus Lygodium; species Lygodium microphyllum. Next base: position 134,190,950 of record NC_141155.1, read on the forward strand.
GCACGTGATACACTTCGAGATTCAAGGATCGAGGGGGTCCTTGAGGAGTGGAAACCACAGGATGGACCGTGGAGGTCACGGAGGACCCAGACACATTCTACATAGCTTGTTTGCTCTAACTCTTGTTTGATGACACGTGTTATGCAGGATCGAGAGCCCACTTTAGTGAAGGAAGCTTTGCAGTCTAACCATTGGCGGACGGCTATGGAAGCCGAGCTGGAGGCTATTGAGAAGAATGGCACTTGGTCTCTTGTGCCTCATCCCTCTCACAAGAAGGTGATTGGCGTCAAGTGGGTCTTCAAGACCAAGCACCTTAGCGATGGTTCTTTGGACAAGCACAAGGCTCGCCTTGTTGTTGCTAAAGGTTTTGGCGCCCCGGCATCGACTTCCATGATACTTTTGCCCCATTGCTCGTATGGCGACTATTCGAGCCGTTCTTGCCTTGGTTGGCCATAGGAGATGGCCTGTCTATCAGTTGGATGTGAAGTCGGCCTTTCTCAATGGTGATTTGCAAGAGAAGATCTATGTAGTGCAGCCTTCTAGCTTTGGATCCTTGGATGGGAAATTTTACAGGTTGAAGAAGGCCTTGTATGGTCTCAAGCAGGCTCTGCTTGCCTGGAACGAACAGATTAACTCGTTTCTTCAGTCAAAGTTGGGATATTGGCGCTCCAAGGCCGATCCGTAGCTTTATGTGCACACTTCCTTGACTGGTCGTGTGTTGTTTATGTTGTATGTTGATGATTTGATTCTGACAGGGGATCATGCATAGCAGGTCCAAGAGACCAAGACAGCTTTAGAGAAGACGTTTGAGATGACGGATTTGGGGCTTCTTCATTTCTTCTTGGGTCACGGATTTATCAGTCTCAAAGGGGAACTTTCATCTCTCAGCATAGATACGTTCAGGAGCTCTTGGTGACTTTTGAGATGGGCGGACCATTTCTATTCCTATGGATCCGAAGTGGAAGGCCACTTCACCCACAGATTCTCCCTTGACAGATGCTTCTTGCTACTGTCAGTTGATTGGATCCTTGATTTGGCTACTCAACACTTTTGTTGATCTTTGTTTTGCTGTGGGTCTTTTGGTGGGGTTCATGAGTGAACCCAAACAGGTGCATTGGCAGTCTGCCCTGAGGATTCTTCGCTATTTGAGGGGGACCTCAGCCTTAGGGATTTCGTATCCCGTAGGTTCATATGCTTCCGATCTTGTTCTTGCAGGTTGGAGCGACTCGGATTGGGTTGGCGATGTGGACCAACAGGAGTCTACTACAGGCTACTGTTTTACCTTGGGTACAGGTGTTATCTCATGGAGTAGCAAGAAGCAGCCCACGGTAGCCCTTTTTTCTATTGAGGCGGAGTATCGGGCCGTGTTTTCCCCCACATGTGAGGTTGTGTGGCTTTAGAGATTGTTGGAGGAGCTTGGCTGCCCCTAGACTCGTCCTACTCTTTTGCGATGCGACAATAAGAGTTGCATTGCCTTGGTTTGGAATCCTGTATTCCATGCCCGGATGAAGCATGTTGAGATCCAGTATCACTTCATTCAAGAGAAGCTTCTGGATGGGACCATTGATGTGGAGTATTGCAAGACGGAGGATAATCTTGCAGTTTTGTTCACGAGGGCCCTTCCCCGTCTCTTCTTAGGCAACATGCCAGATCCCTCAGTCTTCTACCTTGTCCAGGATTTGAGAGGGGGTGTTAGAGAGTCAGTCCTTGGCCATGTCAACAGGGCGCAGGTGCCATGTTAGCACAGTCGGACAATTGCCACGTGGCACAGCAGCAGTTGGACAGGTTTTTGGGCAGTTGGCTGCATTAATTGCAGGTGACCTGTTTTCTGCCCATTTTTTGTGATATTTTCTGCTATTTATAGCAGACTGGTCCAGCACTTGGACATATTCTGATCTGACATCTGACAAAGTTGGTCTGCTGAGACTGACAGTCCACGGACTGATGGAGATCGAGGTTCTCAAGGCGGAGGCGCACGCAGATATTTTCTCTGCACCCGTGTTTATTTTTGCACTCCTATACAGCATTCTACACTGCAGATTTTTTACGTTACACTATCTCCTTTTCTCTCTCTCTCTCTCTCTCTCTCTCCTCTCTGTGTTCACTCTCTCTAAGTCTTTGTCCTACGCTTCCGCATCGCTGCACTCTGACAAGAATCCAGATGGACTTCCTTGCCACATCGACTTAAGTCTAGTAGGTTTTCAAATCTTGGAGCTAGGATTGACTTGCAGGCTCATGATGGGTTGTTCCTTGATAGAGAGTGGGATTTGCTCCTAGTCCAAGTTCACATGAGGGGCCCTTTTGATAGTTTTGCTGAAGGTAGGGAATCCATGGTCATGTTTGCTTAGAGGCATTTTTGACAAGATGGTCATGTTTGCTACTGCAAGGCATTGTTTGACATGCATAGAGATTTGCTATGATTCTAGTATTTTCTATTTTGTTTGAGGAAGGGCAATTAATTTTTAGGGCTGGCCTTCTAATCTATAGAGTTCTTGCCACTTCTTGATTCCCCCCTTGAAGAAGTAGAAACCAGAGGCCCTTTCTACAAAGAAGAGATCTTATTGTCAACTTGATCATGCAGCTGAATACATGGAAATACTTGACCTTTGAACTCATAGAAGGTTGCCAATGTGGGCAACAAGATAATTTCAGTGTCAAATTGAAGTAAATGGGAGGCATGCATCTTGTTAAAAAAATAGATTGATATGATGATTATCTTACTTGGGTAAGCCAATGGTTGCAAACTTAGCGAGTACACTTCCTAATGGAGGACTCTTGGAGTGTAGGATTAAGATTGATACATCGAGTTAGATCTTTCACTGCATTATTGGTTGATAAGATGACTCCAACGATTAAATGGAAGGGAGAAATGCTATAATTGAGAATGAAACTTGGGTAAGTGCCCTTGCATTAACTCAACATTAGCATGCATTTTGAAAGAGAAGGTAATGCTGCAGATGTATGTGTTTGTGTTCTTCTGCGTCTAGAATTTCCCCTATCAATACTCAAAAACTTGTATCGATTTGGGTCCTAGCAGTAACTTACAATTGGTTCGTGCATAATACGAGCAGCAGCAAAGAAAGGGTTTTGGCTCATACATTACGAAGGGTTACATGAACCGACCGCCAAGCTTGGCTAAGTTGTGGGCATTGGATTGCCAGTCATCTCGAAAGTGGGTTGTCTTCCCCTAGTTGAGAGGTGGCCAACTCACCAACTGGGTGCCATGACTAATATGCGCATCCCTTCAGCTTTTGTCCGGAAAGTCGATGGTAGCATGTGCGAAGGTAGATGGAGGAACTATGTTGAGGAGGATAGTCAGGCCACTTTCTTTGCATGTATTCAAGATACTCACATTTGTTATCTATGCAAAATCTGGTAGACTTGGAGAAGAAGAAGCGGAAGAAGACAGCAAAACATTGTCCTCCATTTCAAAGGAAGAGTGCCACCTTAGGGCCTCCAAAGAAGAAGCCTGGTGGGACAGTAGGACAAAGGTGACTGACAGATAACAATAGGTTAGTACAAGTCGGGCATGCAAATCTAGCTCTAACGATAGTCACAGAGGTTACTCTTTTAGAAGAGCACCGGTTCTGATACCATGTGAGGATACACTAAGGTTTATAGCAAAAACACAGAAAGTGTACAAACACCACTAATGCATCAACTCAAACAAAACACAGATGAGGAAGAAGATGAATGGAGAATGAATGATGAATAAGTGAGGTAGAGACACAACAAAGTGCTGAAGGAGTGGAAGCTATTTAACAGCCATTGTCTCTCGTGGGATATGGCCAAGGGAGTGTCATCTTCCAGGAAGGGATCTTGAGTGCAGCAAAGCACTGATCTTATGCAGAAATGTGATGTAGACCACTGGCAGCAGCATAGACGAAATGGACTGTCCCACACAGCAGGTCTGGAGAGGACGAGGATGAAGATGATGACCAAGAGGGCTGACAACAGCAGGGCACCAGGCTGGAATGTCAAATACAAGAGAGTAGGAATGCTGAGATGACAAACACATGTGTGCAGCCTGGGGATAGCCTCTACAGCAGGGAGTGGAGGATGGAATCACAAAGCTGCATGTGTGGGAGGCTGGGAGTGAAAACACAGCATGAATGGAGGCTGAAACAGGCAGGTGAGAGTTCTTGGATGTGATAGAAACCGCCGGTAATCAAAATGTAGCAAGGGGGATGATGCTGGAATAAAGATACAGCAATGAGTATGGCCTGGAAGGACAGACAGCTCCTGTATATACAGGAAAGCAGGGTGGCAGCCTTCTAGCTGCAGGGAATGATAAAGATGAGCATGATGATGATAAGAGAGGAGAGGAATGATGGCAACAGCTTTTGAGGTAGCAGGGTGATGGAGGAGAGGTAGCATTGACCAGTGAGTGAGTGATGAAAGTGGCGGTGCACAATAATGATTTTTGAGACTGTTTTAGGAGCAACCTTCCAAGTTCTGAGTTAGTTGTCCTACCAAATGTTCTAGATTCTCATGTTAAGTAGTTTAATGATTTTTGAGACTGTTTTAGGAGCCAATGAAAATTCGATTAATTAAGTTGCAATTTCTTGAGGCTTAACAATGGTTTCACTGAAAAATAAAGGTGCACGTGTGCACATATTGTGTGTGTTTTTGGACAGCACAGAGAGAGAGAGAGAGAGAGAGAGAGAGAGAGAGAGAGAGAGAGAGAGAGAGATTTTTGGTACAGGTTGGATTTGGGCAAACAATATGCACACCATTGCGTCCTCGTTGTGGTGATTGTCTTGTCAACAAGGTATGTCCTGCTGCATTTAAGGAGGTTGGCAGTCCATCCAAGTCTCTTTCACCACAAAAAGGTGCCAAGGTAAAACCAATCCAAATGGAAGTTGTATAACTGGGGTCCACATGCTTATTGTGAGCATCATATCTTCACATTTCAAATGGGGAATCAAACAAAAGCTCCCCCTCATTGTACAACTACATTTTGGTAAGTTCCTACTATATAGAAGTCTTTTTTGAAGTGAGTATATTTTCAGTACTTTGAATACTATTGGGCTATGAGGTCAGTCATGAAATTATGGAATGTTTACAGTGGTATTAGAAGCAAATCCTTAAATACTACAGGGTCTGCGAGGCTAAAAATGATGTTGGTCATGAAAGTACACTAATCAAAACTAAGCCACTGAACCGATTTCGTGAAAAGAGTAAGACTGCATTCTTCTGGTTGTGGCTATGGACGTACAAGGGGTGGGGCATTGAATATCAAGCATTGCAAAGTTAAGGTTGCCTGAAATGTCTGTCTAGTCTGTTGGATGTGTGTTTGGTAATCTCTTTATTATCCGTTGTACATTTAGTTCAGTGAATGTTCTGATGGTCTTGGGCATGGTGAGATCTGATGCAAGGGGCAGTATGGCTCTCCAGCTATATGAGCTTCTACCATCTACTTCATGTACTGATGTTTACCAACAATGTGGTTTTTTGTTTGGGTATGACCATATTGTCTTGAGTTAATGTGCATGTCCTGCTTGTTGTGGGATGGTGAGGTCTAATAGGAGGGGAGGGGGCTTGCTGGATGGGCATTCTCCAGCTGTACAGATTCTACCTTGTATTTCACATATTATTGTTGCCAAGGATGCGATCTTTTCCTGCTTGTCTTGGGATGGTGAGGTCTAATAGGGAGGGAGATGGGGGAGTGCCGGATGGACATCCTCCAGATATATGAGCTTCTACCATGTACATCACATATTATTGTTGCCAAGGATGCTATCTTTTGTTCAGGCACATGCATACTCTTTCATTGTTGCAGTCCACAAAGATGTGAGAAAGGCCTTGTTGATAGATAAGATCACATCGAGTTGTCAAACAGGGTGCTTCCTTGTCTGATGTGTTTGAGCCAATGGGAGTGAAGTGGGATGGGGGATGGGGTGGTGGGTGTTGTGGTATAGAGTTTACAAGGAGTGTCTCCTTATTGTGAAGCTAAAGCCTTTTAGAGGTAAAGAGAACTCTGAAGGAGGCTGGACATTACGAGTAAAATGGTGTCTTTCACAGTAATTCGTCTACATTGTTTTGTGTCATCCTTTCAACTCTCCATGGTTTCAATCTGACTGGATAGGCTGATCAAATGAGAATCCCTGTATTGAGTGCCAAGATACCCCAATCTTTATATGAAGTCAATCTTTAGGGTCTTGTATCCAGGTAGCACAGGCACGATATGCAAAGAGGGGTCCCTCACGCAATGGAGGGGATAAGTGCTTTTTATAGTGGAACACATGACCACTCGCCTGGCCTCCACTTGGGCAGGTTGGGGCGTTTGCTTGAGACCTCTCGCACCGGCCTTGCCTCATATCTGCATCCCTGTCTCGGTTTCTTTAACCTCGCTCCAGGTGCACAAGCGCACCAAGAACCAACTAGACATGCCAGATTCTTCGTATCTCTTGCCGGCTTCCATGAGTTAGGAATGCAGCTCTCAAGTCTTAAGGCAGTGGTATATATCAATCAGTCCACCATTTGTAGCCCATGGGAATCATACGAGGGCCTTTAGGCTGCTAAGGACAAGCCTCAGGAGCTTTGAAATATGCATGCTTTGTATTGAACCCATGTATATGATTCTCTAGGAAACGGGCCTCCACTATCATGGGAGCTCGAACAGTATCAGTTGGTGGACCACTGAAGATTTGTCTTGAAAACATTGTAACTTGTAAGTAAATGCAGTTGTGTTTAGTGTACTATAGGGTCAACTAGGGTCCTGCAAATTTGTATCTTTCTATAAGTGCAAGGGTGCATAACCTGGACTGAGTCTACTCAAGCATATGCTCGAGAGTCAATGGTCAAGTATGGACCACTGAAAGTGGGCCCCTGGTTCACTATAAGCTTTCAACCTCTACCAGGTGAGCCTAATCGTTTATTTTTAGTAACTTTATCCCATCAGTCCATAAACCAAAGAGAGTGAGGATACTAGACAGGCCTGCTTCACCCCATCTTAACTGATACTGGCTTAATGCATTTTGTGCATGTCACACTTTTCAAAGAGAAACAGTGCTTAATGTTACGCATATAAGGAGGGCAAACTACTGGGGCTAGGCTTAACAGGCTGACAAACCTGCATAGTCTTTGGGAACTAAGGAACAACAGAATCTTCAAAAATAGAGTTTTTTAGTTAATGGGCTGTAAATTCATTGGCAAACACGGTCTTTGAATGTGGTATTTACTTTTTCGATGGGGCAATATCATCAAAACACTTGAAGGTCATGTGCATGGTTACCTTTGCCCTTCCTTCAAAAATTTTGCACATTTTGGCACTATAGTCAAGAAAGAAGAAAAAACAAATTTCGACTTGTTGGGCTTAGGGGAGCGATATCTTGTGAGGGAGCACAGCAAGGAGCACTTAGCATCGAGAGTGATGTGAAAGATGGGTTTGCAAAGAGGGCGCACCTCAAAATTGACTCATATTCATAGGAACACAGAGTCATAAAAGTTTGTTGTGCTCTAAATTGGCCTTGGCATGCTTGGGAAGTAGAAGTGTATAGATTTTTTGGTATGAATACAAACTTGTTTGTTATCAAATTGCCAATGTCAGTTTAGCTACAATTGCTAAGGGGTTGAACTACAGTGTGAAATTAGAAGGCCAATACATAACTAGAAACAGTTAATGCTCAAGCCATATTTAGAAGAACTAGAGTAATTTACCATGATCAAGGATTCTAAAAGAGTGAAGTGATAGAGAAGCATACTGTACAGTCAAATATATGTTAAAACACAATTGAATTGATATGAAACATAACACTTACATGAAGTCTAAGTGCATGTGACATGAAATGATGCAACTTATTTAGTAATGTCGACTATGTCAAACCATTGGTACTAGCACATCAAATGTTGAAAATATTCTAACTCCATACAATTGCCAAATGTACATTTGATCAAGTAATGTTGTTAGTGTCATCATGTATTCAAGCAAATCCTTAAGGATGAGATTTCACGTGTTAGGATAACAAAGCTGAGGAGTAATACCCATTCTATAATTGTAAATGCATGCAAAATATTTGGACTTTAAATGTCAAACAATAAACATAATTAAGAAAGGTACTTCAAGATAGAAAGTTACAACATTAATACATAATACTTTGTTTTTTAATGATGGAAGCCTTTCGATAAAGTTTCATATCAAAGAAAATAATCCTTTGTATTTTTGGCTTCTATACTTATATTCTCTTACATCAATAGGTAGTTTGTCTTTTGGGCTTTTTAAAAAGATAATCATTCTCTTCTATGAAGATCACATTTTATCAAATCTCTCTACATGGAAAGTTTTCTCAATGAATCTATAACCTAAAAGAACTTTGTATGAGAAAAATGGACTTTGAAAATGATTTTCTTGTCCATTCATGTCAACCAAAATGTGGTCCATGCACAACAAAAATGAATAATCTGATGAGGCCCAAGTATGGGGTTCTTATGCATTTTGTTGTAATGTATCGGCATAGAAAACCTTTTGCTTACTAACCATGAAGTTTCTCAACTTCAAACCAATGCACAAGGGCACCATTCACATTTAATAATACTATAACACATAATATGCTACTAGTTTTTGATTTGTATGATAGATAGAAGGTGCAACTCAACTCTTCATTTGATTATTTTAAAGTTGGTATTCTTGGTAGATTTTGTCTTCATAAAGATGGGTTTTCATGATTTTGACTTGAAGTGATCTTAAGAAATGTTATGCCCTAGGATTTTCATATGTAGAATAAGAATCTCATTCAAGTTTTTCCATCACTTAGGGTATGTATAGGGATAGAGGAATAGAAGGATTTCTAATTCATTTTGATCCAACCCTAGTTGGATAAAATGAAGAGAGTTTCTTCTTAGGTTTTGGATTTAGCAATTGCCTTGAAGTATGTGCATTAACAAGGCCTTACATTTATATTCAATCTTGAATTATTTTGGCAAGACACGAAGGTTAAATTGATAATACATTACAAAGGTAGGGCATTAAACGTTATCTTGAAAAAAGAAAAAATCACTTCCTTAATATGAAAGCATGTGTGCTTGCATCCAGATACCCACCTACTCACACATGTTTGTAAATATTGGGGGTAGCCCATAGGGCTTGGCATCGTTAGATTTCTAATTCATGTTCAATTCAAGTTCCATGTACACTATCACTAGTGCTATACATGCTATTTCATCCTTTTGTGTAAAATTTATGACGATGACTATTTATGAAGGTAAGAGCCCTTACAATCTACTTTGTGTTGGACCAAATAATAGAGGTTGATTATATATATATTTTCTTAAATATAGGTGGCTTTTGCATCAAGTACAATCAACGGCCACCATTAGCAACAATGATGTGCTTTGTATATTGGCTACGATATGTTATGTATTGATGGCAATAGAGATTTGAAATAGTGTGCATGGAATTGAAGTACATCCTGTTGGTGTCTTGAAAGTTGTAAGTGTAGCATGTGCTTTTAAGAATGTTGTAAATTCTAGTTTCACACCAGGTAATACTAGAGTACATCATCACCTACTTGTAAGCAGATTCGTGGGGATCATAGAGATGTAGAGACTCATGTCTTGATTGTATTATCTTCTTAAATGTGTTATGATCCCATACATTTGCTCATGTAAGATAGTTGATATACTTCGAATATTCTCATATATTTGTAATAAGGAAAAAATGAGACTTGTGTTGCTTACTCACATAAGTCATTAGAGAGAAAACATGTGGATGAAGGTGAATCTATGGACATTTTATCAATAAATATCAAAGATAAAAGGAGTAGTTGATTGTTGCATGTGAGATTTTGCCAAAAAACAGTTTACTTGTGCAAACTATTCTAATGGTCTTTATGATTCTTATCAAAGTTTTGTAAATATTCATGTTTGATTATAAAATGCAATTCAAATTCTTTACTATTTGATAAGTTGGTTTTTGTTTTACTACAAGAAGAATAATCTTGGTAAATTACGTATATTATGTGTTACTTTTGTGGCTAGTCAAAAAAATAAAGAAAAAGCTACATTTTCTACTATGTAGAAATCTCCAAATGTTGTTCATATAAAAAAGGCAAAGCAAGTCTATTATGTATATTGCTTTTGTGGCTAGTTAAAAGAGAAGAAAAAGCTACCTTTTTTACTATGAGAAATTTGTAAATTTTATTCAAATAAAGAAGGCTTATAAAAATGAAAAAAAAAGATGGTAAAATCTATTGCACATATTGTAAAACAAAAGATGATGTTATTAAGGACTACCCCCATGATAGTTGCAAAAGAGCCTAAAAAGAAAGAGGTTAATATAGTTGTTGCAAATCTCTCTCTTAAATCTAGATCAGTAAGTGTTATGTATGATACACAATGGGCATTTAGTATGCAATGTAGTTATGGATCTTTTTTACATGATTCTTGTATCTTTGTTTTAATATAGATATATAATACTTTGATAGTGGTACTACTAAGCATATTTTTTTTGAATGAAATATGTTTACTTCTCTTCAATCTATCCCTAAGGAGAGTAAAATCAAATGTGTTAATGACTTTTTTAATCTTGTTAAATGAGTTAGTAAAATTGTGTTGATGACCAATGCTAATGATAGTACCTTTACACTTACAGATGCTTTGTATGCCCTTGAGATTAAGAAGAATCTATTAGTTTTTACATGGGCCATTGATACTAAGTGGACTTACAAGTTAAAGCATAACCTAGATGGTAATATTGATTACTATAAGACTAGACTTGTGGCAAAGGTTACGCTCAACAAAAGGGTATTGATTTTGATGGGATCTTTGGTTCAACTTGTTGTAGGACAAGAGCTCGAAGTCTTTATGCATTGGCAACTCATAATGATTGGAGTGTACACAAGATGGATATTAATTTTGAATTTTTGTATGGTGATTTACACAAGGTTATATATATTTTTCAGCCTCGTAGTTTTTTTCACAAGGGATAGAAAAACAAAGTATGCAACTCGAAAAAGGTGTTAAATGGTTTGAAGTAATCATCTTGAGCTTAGTATGAACAAAAATATGCATACTTGATTGCGCATGTTTTTCATAATAGTCCAACTGAGAGTATCTTATTAGATAGAAGGATAATGTGTTTATAATTAATTTGGGCTAGATTGGTATCATGTTGCTGATTGGTCCTCACGAGACATTGTATTGTGTTAACAAAGTATGTTGTGATATTATTGCACATATTTGGTCTTGAGGATTTCAAGCCTATTGTTACTCCTTTGGAGATAGTTTAAAGTTGAGCCTTAATGGTATCAAAGACTCTTCGATGTCTTTCTTTATTAGTAAGACATTAGATGCTTAATTTGTATATGCATTATGAGGCCCGACACTCAATTTACAATCTCATAGTTGAGCGAGTTTGTGCATAGCTCAATAACTAATTGATATAGCAATGAAGTGTATATTTTTCTACTTGAGTGGTGGTACTCAATAGCTTAGGCTATTTTATCTCAAGGGAGATCATTATTGTTAAATTTATATGCTTTTTTGAATTTTGATTGAGCTAGTTATTATGATACTTGTGAATCACAAGTAGTTTTTGCTTTATACTTGATAGTTCATGCATATCATGGTGGATCAAAAAGTAGTCCAGTGTGCCCACTTCTAGTTGTAAAGCTAAGCATATGGTAGCTTTCATAGCTACGGTTAAATGCGTTTGGCTTGGATGTCTTTTAGTTGATTTGAATATTGGACAGTCATTTATCACCAGTATATTCTCTGATTGTAAGAGTGCATTGGCATCTACAAAAAATTGAGTATCTTATATAGATGTGCATTATCATTATGTCAAGGAGAGACTTTCTACATGAGATATAAACTTAGACTTAGTGTTAACACAAGGCAACCTTGCATTGACCTTCTCAGGATCAGTTGCAATCCCTACTGAACTGACCACATGGCCCAGCAAGAGCCCATAAGGTATACCAAAAACACACTTCCGTGGGTTTAGAGCGATGCGACATTCCACGATGCCTTGCAACCTTGGTGACTTACTCCTGATCTCATAATCAAACTCCTGCAAAGTGATTAACCACTTCCTAGATGATTAGGTCACTGCAGCTTATTCATCAATAATTGAAGCTCCTCCGCCTTCTTATAAAGCACAACTTTCTCATAGAGGATATAGTGCCTAAATTTCTTGGTCCCAAAGACCATCGCAAGACACAACTTCTCCATGTAGGTATAATTGATCTCTGAAATGCCCAATTTCTGACTAGCAAAGGCTATCGGATGATACCACTTTTCCTCCCAGATTTGGGCTAAACAGCAGCAGCTGATACTATGCATGGTGGCTACTGAAAATATACAGAACACCTCGCCTCTTTTAGGTGCTTTTAAAATGGGAGCTTTTACTAGCTCCTGCTTCACATCCTCGAAAGCTACCTTACAGGGGTTACTCCATACAAACAAACAGCTAAAGGACAATAGCTTTGTAAGCGGCAACGTTCTTTCTGCCAATGCGTTTATGAATCTACGGTAATAACCAACCAAAGACAGAAAGCTATGAACTTCTTTCGGAGTGCGTGGTGGACCCATGGCAACTATGACTATATTTTTTTACAAAGATTATCTCATGAGAAGTTTGAAGTTGCTCATAAAGCTTTAAGTTTATTCTCTTTATGGATTGATCCTACTATACCGCTTGGCACTTTCCTATACATAAGTGTTAGCTTTTTTTCACCCCATGAATTCATTACCACATTTTGAGACTGATATGTGTGTCCACACTTACAATTGTCGGGAAATTTTTCTCTCTACAAGATTTTTTCCTTGGCCTTACACACACACACACACACACACACTCTCTCTCTCTCTCTCTCTCTCTCTCTCTCTCTCTCTCTCTCTCTCTCTCTCTCTCTCTCTCTCTCTCAAGGATAGCATATTTAGTCTTGTAAATCTTGTTTATTGATATCACTTAATAAATTTTATATTATGCTCTCTCAAGCCTTTTCTTTTTCAAGCTAGGTGTGTGTATTCTTGCAACCATAAATCTAGTATCCATGCCTCTATGTTCCAAAAAGGTAACATTGGATTTCCTAGGGGAAAAAGAAACTTATCATTAAATAGCATGCTTAATGGATCAGAATTTCCATTCTTGCACAACATTTCTATTATGATAGTTGTAGATTCTTGGCTTATCATGCTTCTCACTAGGTACTTGACGTACTCTTCTTTGAATATAGGTGCAAGTTACTGTTTGATCAATGTCATATGCATGTTTATATACACACACATGCGTTTTGAATGTGATTGTGTAAATTCATAATGTGCATGTGCATGTGTACTCACATTTGAATATTCTTGTGCGTAGGTTTTTGTGTGTGTATGTTGTGGTTGGAGAAAATGCACGAATTATAGAGTTTTTGTGAGCACAATGTGTTTCAATTTATCTTTGGAGGCATGCATGTGAGAATAACTTTTGTTTGCAAGTGTTGTTGAGTGTGTTTGTGATTGTTTGTTTGAATTAATCTTTCTATGCATATATGTGTGACAAATATTTTGTAACAATCCCTTTATGACTATGAACCAAACAAGGATAAGTAAATTGACAGACTCAAATTAAAGAATATACAATGCAAAAATCCAAGTGATTGAATAGAATATTTCTTTTCACAATGGAAATAATAAGAATGATGTTCAAGTAGGCAATCATCCTATGAAGGATTTTATGAATATTCTTTATCATAAAGAGTAAGTGATATGCTGGTGTATTTGATCAATTAGTTTTCAAAGTTGAGATCAAGGAGGATGACCACATTACTTGATTAGAAAGCTTAACACCTGAGATGATTGGAACCAAGGAAAAGGTAGATATATGTATCATAGGGGATGTTTTGCATTAGTGTTACAATTGTCATGAAAATATTTGTGACACGAGTTTATAGTGACACTTGCCTAGTTGTGCATGCATGAAAAAGAAGTCTAATATTGTGAGGCATTATTCTTGGTGGAATATGGGTGCACACCAGCACCTAATCTATGGATTAGATGAGACTCCATATTGTCAAATCTTTCAAGATCGAAAATCATGCTTACCAACAATGCTACATTCAAGTGTTTGGATACTATAAGAGGTCTAAAGGTAAGATGATTTGAAGTTTATATAGTATTTCCCTTCTCATCTTAGGGAAGCCATGGTTGAGAAATACTTGATCTTTTAATATTGGAAAAATAAAGTGATAACTCTTTGAAGAATTGTCATAAGAAGAAATTTGATGTTTCTATGAGATCTCCTCTTAGTGATGAGGAGTATGAAAAAGTTGATATATATGTCTTTGAAGGCCATGAGAATATTAAATTACCATAAGGAGCTATTGATGGAAAAAATGCAAGGAATGGTAGCCTTTGTATAGGGAGTAGCCACATGCTAAAACATACAAATAAGCTTCTTTATGTAGGTTTGATAGATCCATTAGAGTTCTTGAGATGCATTAGCTTGTGGTGGTGATTAAAGCAACTCAACTTACATATCACCCTACTTGGATTTGTGGCAAGGAGGCCCACCATCAATAAACAGTGGTGTATCATCATTAGCTCATATCTATACTACATTAGAATTGAAAGAAATACCATGTATTTTGCCAATCCTACATGGTAGTCATAGACCTTACTATAGACCTCTTAAGGCTCAATAATTTCTAGAAAAAAGAACATATTGGGCTACCTTTTGTGTGTGTGTGTGTGTGTACTCATCAACAATAAACACAAATTCTCATGCTTCCATGTATGTCTACCTACTTTTTGTATTGTCTAATCATTGAAGAGCTAGAGCAAGAGAATGGGTAGGGGTAGACCACTCTCATTATGGCAAGAAAGGTCATATGGTAATTATGGGTTGAAGTTATAGCTAGGCAAGAGGGGGTAAATGAGCATAGGGAATAGAAAATGAAGTGCATGAGGGTGATGCGCATGACCTCAAGAAAGTCAATCTTGAGCATTTATTGCATAATGAATTCAAGGCATGGTCTAGAAGGATGGCCTCTATTGTAGTATCATGGCTATGTTGACTCAAGATGAAGGATTGATAGGACAAATATAGGCACTACAACATTAGCTCTCATAAACCACATAGATAATTGTTGCAAGCTACCTAGCCCCTTTGCCATGTAGGTAGGGGGGTGGATTCACCTACATAAGGAGGGGTGGAAATATGGGGGAAACACGAGAAGAGTTATGAAGGTAGATGTGGCAACAAAGTAGTAATGATTACATGTGATCAATGGAGGAGAGTGAGGAAATAAATTAGCCCCATGCAGTGCATTCCTCCTCTAGTGTGAGTACAAAAGTGGTCTTCCAACAGCGAGTTGCCCAAAGGATACTTTTCTTTCTTTTTGTTCCTTCTTTGCTACAAATTGGGATATATGAAGCCATAGATAAAAGACAAGGGAAAACAACCCGCCCCCCCCACCCTCTTCGTGATGGCACCTAAAGATGCATGATATCCTTGTGGGTCACAATTCACACAATAAGTGTCTCAAAAGTAGCTACACTCACTCATGTCTCTCTCAACCCTTGTGCTTCTCAAATCTCAAGGATTCGGTAGCTTCACTTTTGGCATTATGTGGTATCCTCCCTATCCTAATCATTGCTCTCAGCAATAGCAACTATAAGAGCTATTGTTGGGCTAGCATTGTTGGGAGAATGTGGAGACTTTTATGCTCTCAACAGTGACATGAGCTTATACTTTTGAGAGAACAATACCACATTCGAGAGCCTCATAGATATCCACCTCACCTCACATATCAAATAATCATGTTGTATAACATAACAAATAGGAAATCCTAGGCAAATGGGATCGTCCAAGTATAGACAACAATGTCACTATTTCTTCCTCCTTTAATGAGGAGGGCATCCTCCTCCTCCTCCTCCTTAGCAACTCTTCCTCCTCCTCCTCTTTAGCAACAAAGTTGAAGAAGCTGGTTCTAGCAACAAGTATGATAGGAAGAGGAAAAGGAGAAGGAGGCTATTACGCTATCGGTGCTCCCAATCCTTAGAAAATAATCTCCACCTTGGCAATTTTGCGTATCACACTACCGGCGAGGCACTACCATGTATGCTTCATCCATCTTACATAACTCCATGTGGGTCCCTACTTAAAACTACCATTTGGACATAATAGTGTGACAAATTAAGCATTGCCCTAAAACCCTAAATTAAATTCCTTAACGTGAATTGCATTTGGTAAAATCTAACATAAATACAAATATCTTCATGTTAACCATAGTTTACACCTAAGCTCATTCATATTTAGAATTAATAGACACATATACATGCACACATGATACAACTATATACATTTTTACCATTTGGGACTTCGAATCCAACTTTTTGTGTTTGTCTTTGGAAACACAATAGAGAGCCTTACTCCCAAAGACTCGCAAGTATGCATACGAGGGAGGTTTTCTAGGCCGTAAGTAGTACATGGCGATCTATTAATCAAATGAATGATAGTAGTAACTACCTTAGCCTAAAAATGTTGTGTTTGTCTTTGGAAACACAATAGAAAGCCTTACACCCAAAGACTCACAAGTATGCATACGAGGGAGGTTTTCCAGACCGTAAGTAGTACATGGCGATCTATTAATCAAATGAATGATAGTAGTAACTACCTCAACCCAAAAATGTTGTGGTAAGCTTACCCAACTAAGCATACAATGGATTCTTTTTTGAATGGTCCTATTTGTATGCTTTATAATACCATTCTAGGGTGAGATGTAAGGGACACTCAATTGATGCTTAATACCCCTCTCATCATAAAACTGCTCAAATGCCTTAAAGATATACTCACCCCTATTGTCAAGCCATATACATTTCAGTCTATCCCCATTGAAAAGTGGATAACACCTATGACTTCTACTTTATGGAATGAGCCCAAATATTATGTGAAATGACACAATACATTGTACTCTAGCAAAATGAGGTTGCCACATATAATCTTTCAAGAAAAGTCATCAAGAGATACATGATACTTGGTCATTATCCAACTATCTAATTGAGATAAGGCTTTTAGTCAAAGTTGGGATATGACATATATCATGCAACAAAAATGGAGCACTAGTACCAAACTACAATCTTGCATCATCTATGCCAATAATGCTACACATAATTATACTTGCTTAAGAGATACATGATACTTGGTCATCATCCAACTATCCGGTTGAGATAAGGCTTTTAATCAAAATCAGGATATGACATATATCATGCAACACAAATGGAGCACCAGTACCAAACTAAAATCTTGCATCATCTATGCCAATAATGTCACATACATTATTATACTTGCTTAATCCAATGTTTGAGTTATAATGGAAGTCTCTTGGCTAATTGAGACCACCTTCCCATTGGAAAGACCCATTAGAGATCCAACCACTTGATTTTCTCAAAGAATTTTTTAGTTGTCTAATTAATCTAATACAATTTAATTAGTCATATAGAATTTAGCTTCATTAATTAATCCCTTTAAAATATGTTAATTTGCATAAATTAGGCACAAATAGTATAATTTTCAATAGTCAATAGATATAAAATTAATGAACAATGTAGATTAAAATGAAACGATTCATCTAAGCTATACCTTAAGGGATTTATCTCTTTTATCTTAACACTGGACTTGGGAACAATGCTGCAATCATTAGAAGACTTGGCAATATCTTACACTTTCTCTTTTTAAAAATTTTTGCACCCTATCATTGCACATCTTATGGCACTATGACCTTATGTAACTCTTCTGCCACAATAATGACAAGCGAGAGAGGAATTAGGACAATGGGACTTATGTCTACATCTAACTGTAAGTACATGAGAAGCACAAGATGCATCAATGTTCTTTATGTTCACTTTTTTGTAAGTGATGCACTTTATACATCAGAGAAGTTAAAGCCACCTTATCAAGAATTAGCATTGATAGCAATACAAAATGTATCCCAAGTCTCAAGTAGTGTGACAAGCAAGAACAAAGACTTTATGTTATCCTCAAATAGAATGCCCTACAAGATAACCTGGCTGAAAATGGAGCGAAACTCATTCAAATGAGTGGATATAGAAGTGCCCTCCTTCATACGAAGGTCCACAAGATTTTTCAACCAAAACAACTATAAGGTAGAACTCTACTTGTCATAAAGATCACATATCTTTTTCCATGAATCGTAAGCACCAACTTGAATCTCAATGTTAGCCTTGGTGTAAAGAAATCGAATAAAAGTAAAAAGATGCAAGACAGAGTGGAAAAAGGCGGCCCAACAAAAAAACAAGAGGAAAAGGGCCAAAAGTGCAAGAAGCAAACTCAAAAGGCTAAGATAAGTGCAACATGAAAAAGGCACATTTTAAATATAAAAGTGAACCCTAAGTCCTTGTAAAAGAGCGCTAGGCTCCCTTTTGTACATTTTGTAAATGCAGATGGGTATGGGTGAAGTTAGGGCATGTATAAAAAGGTAAAAAGTGAATGAAGAAGCTCATTGTTATGTGTGGCCAAAACTAGCTCTCTTCTTCTTCTTCTTCTTGCTTGTACTTGTGCTTGAGAGAGGGAGTGTGAGTGAGTAAGGGAGTGGGTATGTGAGGGTGAGGGACCGTGGTGGAGAATCTCTCCATCTTCTCCTCTCTTCTTCTTCTTCTTCTCTTCTGTTCTCTTGTCTTGCGCGCATGGCGATGGAGCTTGGAGCTTGAGGATTGAGCTTGCTTGAGCTTGCACCTTGGATCATGGAGCTACCGGAGAGCTTGTGGGAGGAGGCAACTCGATCAAGCATGAAGGTAAGCTCACTACACTCGTAGGTGTGAGAGTACGCACGAGAGACAGCCATTGCACTTGGCTTGAAACACTTGAAATAATAAGCAGTCCGTGGGTCTTGGTGGTTAAACGAGAGCTCCCACATTTTGGTTTTATTGTTGTTGGGGAGAAATGGATTCAAGCTTTGAGTGCTTGTAGGCTCTGAATTGAGTATTGGAGTAGGGCTTGCCTCAAACCGGCACTTGAGATAGTTAGGAAGTGAGTCGAAGGGCATTTGATCTCTTTTGCAAGTAATTTTTTTGGTTTTTAAGGTTTAGGTAAGTAGTTGATTAGCTTAAGTGTTTGTTTATGACTTGGATGCATTTAGGTAGAGAAAGCTCAAGGAAGATAGAGAAATAAATAGTAGGTTTACTACTATAAATAGGGTAAAATAGGGAGAAAAAGGGGATTCAATGCATTGAGAGAGGAAAGAGAGAAGAATGGGAGTGGAAGACTAAAGAATGAGGGGTTTAAGAGGCTACAAACTATCAAGCAAGATGGAGAAGGGAGAGAGAATTGACACGATTAGGGATGCAACTTTACCCGTTGTGATGGATCTAATCGATGCATTAGTTGCTCAAGAAATCACCAACATGTTAGGAGCTAGCACCATTCTTATAGATAACGAGCTCGACTTGGGAGAATTCCTAGTCGACATTCAGTAAATGGTAAACCAAAATGGTGCATCATGGTAAATCAGTCGAGGAGATCATATATGATCTCGAGGAAGAGAGAAGGTTGGCATGAAAAGCACTCGAAAGCATCGCCACCTACAACCAAGAGCATCGAGCTCAGAAATTGAGACAAGACATAAAAATGCATGAGGTCTACATGACTTGGCTCTCGCCAAACAGAGGTAGGGCAGGATCAAATGCTGAGAGGGAGAGAGTACTAGAGACCGATCTTATGCTAAGCGAGCTTCTCACAAAGTGACTTTTAGACAACACAGCTAAAAAAAGCAATGGGGCAACCCTAGTGACTACGTTGCTAGCAAGACTAGGAATCACACCAAACTCTAAGAGCCAGACCAAAATACATGCGATTGCTAAGAAACTCGACAAGTATTAGTATGACAATGACCCATATAGCTTTGTGGAGTAGTTTGAGTAAGTATACGAGGAAAATGGCCTCACAGACCTTGCTCAACAAGCACAAGCTTTCAGACTCATAATAGGAGATAAAGGGTGGGTGTGGTTTACTAGACTAGATAGTATCGAATGGAATAATTTTAATAAGCTCAAGAGTCTCTTCATCAAGAGGTTCTCCAAAAAGTGAGATACTTTGATAATCTAATTGTCAAGTTGATGAATGTCAGTCGAAAGGACAAGGAGGATATCCAAGATTATATCACCCATTTGCGGAGTCTTTTTAAGAGAATCCTAGCAGTGCAATGACCTAATGAACGAGTAGTGTATTTATAAACACAATCCAAAGTGAGGAGCTCTACAAGGCATTGGTGAGCAACTCAAACCGACAAAGGGTTGTGCTAGCTAGGGTCTTTGAAGAAGTCATATGTGTGGATGACCTGCTTAAGGAGAGAAGCTCTAGAACCATGACCCAAGATGGCATTGTCTCTAGATCCTCAGAGAGAGCTGCGACCATTAGTGAGAGATCTAGCCAGAACACACAAGACAAGGGAAAGGGTGTCGAGACTAGAGCCAAGAGTTGGTAGATATGAAGCTATAGTTGGCTAAGCTTCAAGAGATGATAAGAAGGCCCACATGACCTCACGTGCAATGCATGCATTGTGGAGGAAATCACCTCCCAGTTGAGTGCTTGGATTCTAGGTCATAACCATGCGCTAATTGCAATAAGTTTGAATATGATGTGATGCATTGCAGATTGCCAAGATTATTTCTGTACCTATACAACCGTACAGTTAGCTGTACTACCTAGGGAATAGGCCATCAAACTTTGAAAGGGGAGCTCAATTAGCTCTCCCAACACCCAACGACTCAAAGCCAACTATCCCTAGGATGGACATTAATCCTATAGGGATACCTAGATCATCTCGACCCATCATGACCCATCCACTGAGTGATGCTCCAATACAT
Source organism: Lygodium microphyllum (assembly GCF_053477565.2). Taxonomy (NCBI): domain Eukaryota; kingdom Viridiplantae; phylum Streptophyta; class Polypodiopsida; order Schizaeales; family Lygodiaceae; genus Lygodium; species Lygodium microphyllum. Next base: position 134,211,761 of record NC_141155.1, read on the forward strand.
TATGTAGAGGAGCCGAACGAGGACAAAGCAAAATGAATCCTTACATCTCGTATGATGAAGAGGGTAATCCCATATGCTGGATTTCAAATCAGTGCTAGTGATGGCATTAAGCAGGGGAAGAGATACATGTCTAGGAGGATAGCACCAAGAACCCATCGTGTGTTGGACTTGTGATCACCCAAGGCATATATCACCTCGTTGCCCTAAAAGGGAGCAAGACGATTGAGGAAAAGACAACTTGAGATGTCCGAGGTGTGGGATCACATACTTATATGTCGAGTGTCATAGGTAGAAACCTTTCATTAGTTCAACAATCGTGCCATTGGTACCCTTGGGTTTGTTCAAAGTCGAGACACGATGGTGAGGCCATGCCGATTCCATTAAACATCATGGCCCGAGCACAAACGAAGCAGGGTGGTATCTCATTACATGGACCTAGAAATCTTGATGTAGCTTCAATAGGGAAGAAGAGCCATAGGAAAAGGAAGAAGAGGGCTAAGACGAAGGTAATGCTTAAGACAAATAGTCCCACCATGCTACCCAAGGGCAAGCAAGTCACAGATGCAAAAGCAGAAACATTGGCTCCTAAGATGGTAAAAAAGGGAAAGATTAGGGAGTAACCTGACCCAAGGTGTCAATTGGAAGTAGTGGACAAGGTAAAGGAGTGGGTGAGAGAAGAGCAAGAGCACCTCAAAGGTGTTGAACCCATCATGGAAGATGAGATCAATAAGCTATCTAATGTGAGCACACCAGTCTTTCCTACATAGTTAAGATTGAGGGACGCATCCACACCCCATGTGTAGCACCACATGGACAAAACCTAGGCACCACAGGTCACGGCATACCACCGACTAAGATCACTGGCAAAAGAGTGTAGAGCCTAATGGAAAGCAAGCGGTTGGAAACCTTCTCTCACAACATTGGTATCAGCCCCTATGGCTCTACCTATGGGAGAGTTTCTTATGCATAATCCAACACTAGGGCAAGCATTGAAGCAGTGGGTAGAAGGACCTAACGAGCTTGGAGCGATTGACTTGCTTGACCACGATGAAATAACACATATATTGAGCTTAACCTTGAACTCAATGCCTAAGTCTGTACATGTGAATGCTTTTTGGAAACTCATAGAGATGCACACATACTTGCTTGTCAATGCAGTAGGAGATGCTACAAGGAAGGGAATTCCAGATACAAGAGCAAGAATCAATGTGCTCAGCCATATAATCTTGTAGGCTTGGGATAACCCACTCGTGGAGACAACTAGGTTTAACATCATGCTGGCTAACAAAATGAAGGTTAGACCATTTGGAGTACTAAAAGGCTGGCCCTTGAGGATAGCGGGAGTCCAATTCTCAGTGAAATTCATAGTCATGAAAAGAGTGAACTACGACATCTTATTAGGCCCGACCTCGGATGTGAAATGCACGAGTGATGGAAGACTAGGGAAATGGTCCAATATTCTTAGGCAACAGATCGGAAGTTGTAAGAGTCGAGATGGACACCTAGAAAACCTCACCGATCAACCTAGATGCCATCTCCACTATATTGAAAAGAGACTCACAAGTGAGCAATTCCTACATGTCACTAACAATACATCCCTTGCCCCGAGGACGAGCGAGATTGGATGCATGTGCTAGTTACCATTGATTTTCTGTTATCGCACGAGGAGGAGGATTGTAAACATGCTGCCAAGGCAACTGTTGAGCCCCAAAAATTCACACCATCTCAACTGTCAAAGAGTAGAATCCCACTATCAATACTACTCTGCATGATGGCCAAGGCAATCAACCAACACCTGTCCCATTCCATGTCCCATCTAACAAACTTGACCCTAGGGGATTCTTGAATACTTGACCAGAGAGGTTGCTAGTAACCCAATTGCCAATCTCAAAACCCTCAAGGACCTCATGGACAAGCCAAAGTGGCAATGGACCAAGGTGCACAACTTGACTATTGTATGATTGGATGCTAATCTCACGGATGAAAAGAAGCCAGGGAGAAGAAGCCTAAGAGATGAGAAGTAGTTAGAATATGATGATTTGGATGACGAGTACGAAGACTACTACTCACAAAAAGTGTAGAAGACGCCAATACAATAGAGTATGATATGGACGTTGAACAGATATGAGTAGACTCCAAGCCACAGAAAGCCAATGTATTTAGGGTTGAAAGAGGAATCATCAGAACGAATGTGATTGTACTTGGTTAGACCACCTAGGCGTAATGGACTATGAGCAAGTTGGATTAGTTCAACCAAGTACTGTACCACTCTTTAGAATTGAATCAGCCTCAGACTTGCGATGACCACCAGGGAAAACTCATTCCTCTAGAAAGGTTATGAGTTTAACTCTAAATTAGAAGTAAGCTCCAAGAGTGATCTAGAGATACCCCTACTACCTAAGACCAAACACACTAAAGGGGACCTACCGGTCCACCTACGGTGCATGCGATTGAAGGAGGAAAAGAGGAGGTACTCAAAGGGGTAAGAGGTTAAAGAGCAAAGGTAGCCCAAGATCTACCAAAGTGCTTCACGAAATTAAAAAGGGGCAACAGGGTGGTGATCTTGCTAGGAGTTAAGAGGCAAGGACATGCAAGTGAATCAGTAGAAGGGCCCGCAAAGGTTAAGGAAGCCAACTTAGTGAGTATAGGTGAGAAGCCTCGATCGGTATTCATAACTGAGGACCTAATTGAAAAAGAGGAGGCTAATCTCATCTCTCTCCTACGAGAATACATAGATGTGTTTGCTTGGATAAAAGGAGTAGACTCGAGGGTTGTGACTCATAACATCCCTATGACTCCTGATGCAATTCCAGTTAAGTAGTGATTATACTCGATGAATCCAAACCATGCACATGCCATCAAGGAAGAGATACATAAGCTATTGGAGGCCGGATTCATCTATGAAATTGAGCACACGGACTAGGTGTCACCTATAGTGATTGTCCTAAAGAAGATCGGGAAGATTCGAGTGTGTGTGAATTATAAAAAGGTCAATGCTACAATGAAGAGGGACAACTATCCACTACCCTACATGGAGCACATGCTCGAAAGAGTAGTGGGAAAGGAAGGCTATAGTTTCTTGGATGGCTTCTTACGAGACAACCAAGTGCATGTATACCTTGACATAGACATAAGACAACATTTGTGACTGAAGGGGGCCTATTTGCCTACATATTCATGCCATTTGGGCTAATGAATGCACCAGCTACCTTTCAACGCCTCATGTGCACTATCTTCAAAGACATGCTTAGGCGAGAATTGGAGGTATTTGTTGATGATCTATGTGTCCACTCCAATTGGAGCGAACACCTAGATAAACTTTGCATAGTCTTTGAGCAGTGTAGGTTGTTTTATAATCTTTCCTTGAAACCCTGATGTGCCAGTTCTTGGTAAAACATGGATGTATCCTAAGGCACGTGGTGTCTAAGAATGACATTGCCACTAACTTCCATAAAGTCAGGGCCATTGTTGATTTTCCACCACCCACAAAGTACAAGAGAGTTTAGTGCTTTTCGGGACACACAGGGTACTATTAGTGATTCATTCTAAACTATGCATTGATTTCTAGACTCCTTTATAAATTGCTGATTGTATTCGAGTGGATTGAGGAATGCTGGCACACTTACAAGGAACTAAATAAGGCTCTTATGACCACACCAATCTTAGGAGCCCCAAATTAGAGCATAGCATTCAATGTGCACATTGATGCATCAAAGTTCACCATGGGAGTTGTTTTGTGCCAACCTAGTGAGCATAATCTCGATTATCATGTGAGTTTTACTAGTAGACAATTCACAGATATAGAGATGAATTACTCCATGATGATGGTGGAGAGGGAAGGCCTAGCCATAGTGTTCATTGTGAAGAAGTTCCGTCATTGTCTTCTAGCTATGCCCTTCATCTTCTTCATTGACCATCAGGATTTGCTTTATTTAGTAAACAAATCTTACGCTACAGGATGCATAGCTAGATGGTTACTTCTACTTCTAGAGTTTGACTTTTCCCTAGTTGTATGCAAAGGTAAACATCACTATATGGTAGACCATATGTCTCCATATCCATAGGAGAAGTTATTGACCAAGGCATCATAGATGACCTACCAAATGCACACCTTTTTAGCATGACCACAATGTTAGAGACTTGTTCAAAGCCAATTTAACACCATATTGGGCAAATGACATAATCCAAATCCTAGGGTATGGATTTCTTGAGAGACCCATAGAGAAGGTTAGGCTAAAGTGCCTTATTCTCAAGGTCCAACCCTATCAGTTAATAGCCAGCCAGATCTATAGACTAGGGCAGGATGGGTTATTATGAAGATGTATGTGTAAGCACGAGATGCATGATGTACTTGTTGCTGAAGCACATTATGGAATTGTTGGAGGATACTTCAGCAGGCAGAGACACTATAGGCCGCAAGGTGGTGCAATCTGAACTGTGGTGGCCCACCCTATTCTGCAATGCCGTTAAGTTCATGAAGCATTGCGACGAGTGCCAAAGAACAAAAGTCCCCATCCGAAGAAAGGACAAGATGAGTTGACCTCGGTAATAGTTCGACAATCCTTTGAGAAGTGGAGAATTGGCTTCATTGGGCCGATGAATCCTGCAACACAGTACTCACATGTGAAGTACATAATTGTGGCTAAAGATTATCTTACGAAATTGGTTAAAGCTTGAGCTACAAGAAAGAATGATGCTAGAACCACAGTTAAGTTCCTTTGGAAGCAGGTGATCTCGCGATTTCGCTGCCCCATCAAACTAGTTAGTGATCAAGGCACACACTTTATTAATGAAGTGATTGCCCATTTGCTATCCACCTTCTTGATCATCCATAGGAAATCCTCACCGTATTATCCTAAGGCTAATGATCAAGTAGAATCCATGAATAAGATTCTAATAAATGTCCTAAATAAGGTAGTCTCCACCTTGCACATTGACTGGGACAATTAACTCATGGCAGCGCTATGGGCCTATAGGATGGCTTACAAGATGGCCGTAGGATAGACACCATTCAAGCTAACCTATGGGACCTAAGCAATCTTACCAATGGAGTTCTTCGTTCCAATCTTGAGAGTGGAAGTATAAGAGAGATGGGATGAAAAAGAAGCATGGATGAAATGCCTTGTGGAGTAAGAATGCCTATTTGAAATCCAACTCCTGGCAACTCATGAACTAATTTGCAAAAAAGCGAGATGCAAGAGCTGGTTTGACAAGCATGTGAAACAATGCAACTTTGAGCAGGGCAACCTAGTACTCTTGTATACTTGATGAAGAGCCATAAGCAAAAGATGAAGCTAAGGAGATTGGAACCTATCAAGGTTCGCAACATTAGTCTAATCAACAATTTAGATTTTGAAACTCTAGAGGGGGAGAGCATAGGCTTCTTTAATGGTAGTTTCCTCAAGGAGTACTACTACCCTCCAATGTAGCTACTACACAAGTCTCCATTTCTAGACTCGCTTGTGAACATAAGAGTAGCCACCATCATTGAGATAGAGGATGGGGATGAGGAAGTAGTGGCACCTACATACTTGCTCATATCAGTCACTATCCACAGGACATATGCCTTTGATACACTCATTGACAAGGGAGCTAATTGTAATATCCTTATGCACGATCATTGTACCCTTATTGGTCAATCCCAGTTGCAACCTACTAATGCAAAACTTAGCCCATTTGGGGGCAGACTTATTCACTGTCACTGGGAAAGTGTAAGGTAGCGATATCTATTGAGATTGAAAGCCTACCAATGATCTTCTACGTGATGCCTAACACCAAAGTTGCTAGTAAGGAATCATTGCTAGGATGTGCATTCAAGAAACAAGCACACTCCAATATCAACTATGACTCACAACGCATTTACCTTACCATTGGCAATGTTTGGATAGTGATGGCTTTCAGCAAGGGTATAACAGCTCCATCTAAAACTGCAACACCACTAGTAAAGTAATTTAGGACCAAGCCTAAGGAGGGTGGTGGTGACTTATCCCACCCCACTACGATGTACCGGCCACAACCACCAATGAATGCACCCAAATCTGCTAAACTATAGCTCAAACAGTTTCCAAAATGACAATCACAGTTTGCACAAACTCATAATCCCAAAACCTCACACCCTAGGGCTAGGAGACACAGCCGGTGCTATAAGAACCCACAAACGGTCAAGCTACAATAGGTGCCCAAATCCCTATTGTGTGCTCAAGGCTACTACAAAAGGAAACACTTGGATTTGGTTGCCCAAGTTCATGAGTGGCATGCGTGTCTCTCAGCCACTGTCTTTGAAGCCATCTCCACAAGAGTGTAAGCTCACTAGGTGTATGAAAACCGAACTAACCCAAAATGAACCAAACCTATCAAGACTACAATAGGTCTATACCTTGTCCAATTTTGACAATCGGACACCAATTGTTTGATTTTGATAATTGGACATACCCTGTCCAATTTTGATAAAACTATAGCCCCAGTGCATCTGAACCAACTCAACATGACATATCTACTATTCCAACTACTCTATACAAAAAGAGTAACACGTCAATTGAGCCACAAGACCAATCCATTCCACAACACTCCACTGAACAACCCATGAGGTAGGCATCAGTAGTTAAGTTGTCCAGCCCCCAAGCTCTTGCAGGCCTTAGACCCTCCTATAAGTGGAGATCTATCCTTGTTTTGGCCTCAAACCTAGCCGTGAATACAAGGGATAACCTGATCACCTGCATCAGATGCTTGGACACTACCTTCAACACATTTGCTAAAAGCTATGAATGGTTGGATTTAGGCCTCCTCGATGATCCATTAGCAACAAAAGTACGCTCCTTTGCCATGTACTTGGGAGGAATATGAGTTCATGTTTGTCAAGATTCCCAAAGTGGCTGAGGACTTAATTGCCAATGAGATTTCTTGAGAGCAAAAGCTCTCAAATAGTGGTTTCTCACTTCCTATATCAAGAGCAAAGTCTCTACAATAGCAGAGGAACTAGAAGAGTCGAAATGGTTAGTCGAGTCTAACTCTTCGTTTCTGTGAAAATGGTATGCTCTTTATCTCCAATGGGAGCAAGAGGGTTGTCAAATTATGACCAATGCCAAGGAGAGACGCCAATCAAAACCTCTAAGTACAATTCGACCTATGTGGCTCCTATCTCATTCAGAGTATTGGCCATAATGCACAATCAATCATTAGAATAGCATGTTATGGCCCATTCCTATTTGGATTGACTCTTGACTGAGGAAGAATTGCATGTGGCTAGCAAGATGAACTCTAGTGATTCCCTAACCAATGTCCTAACATACATTATACACAGAGGCATTAAACCTCAAAACATGGACCATCATGCCCACTTAGAGTATAACTTGTAGTTCTATGCTTGGATCATGAAGAACTAAAGCACATCAAGTAACTTCTCAATGCCCTTAAGGCAAAAATGAACTTGAATTTCAAAACTTCAAAACTTGAATTTCAAAACTTCAAACCAAACTTCAGAAGCAGAAAAGGACGAATAAAGTGAGCGTGTACTTGAAGAAAAAATTTAATGAAATTTGTACTTGTAATGTGTGGATTGCTTGAAGTATAAAAACATTACCATTCCTTATTGGAACATCACATCATTCCATAGTGCTTTGTTCTTTATCTTTCTCTTTTTATGTAAAAGGTACTCTCAAAATGAGCTAATTGTAAGTTGTTGTGCTATAATAGGAACTCGAGATAGCAGGACAACTTTCACTTTCAGAGGAAGAGCATAATAGGTACCAATTGGTCATTGAAACACAAGTCTACAACTGACTAAAGTATCATAGCATTAGCAATTTGTGGGAGCTAGTGAATAAGGAAGATGTGGTGAGACAAATAGTTGATCAATGTAATCTCCATAAATATGTAGAGAAGGTTGGCCAGAAGATCCGACCATGGTAGGGGCACAGAGTTCTTGACGCAAGTGAATAAGGAAGATGCGGTGAGACAAATAGTTGATCAATGTAATCTCCATAAATATGTAGAGAAGGTTGGCCGACCATGGTAGGGGCACAGAGTTCTTGACGCAAGAAAGAACAATGGCACAATAACCATCAACAAAGGCTCACCCAAAAGGATAGAGGTTGTGCTTAGCCCTGAAATAGTGGAGAAGGCTTTAGGGTTGGCCAACACACATAGAAAGAGACTGAAGAGGGATGTTTATGGCATGGTGAAGATGTTGAAGACAAAGGTGCATACCAATGATGGGATAAGTCTAGTAGTAGACATCTCTAGCCTTCTCATCTAGTTGTAGGTAAAGATGGTGTACAGCCTATTCTCTAGTAATTGATACAACACCCTCATGGTCCCGATCCCAGTGCCAATGCTTGAAAGTATTGCAATAGCAAGGGCCCTAGATGAAATAAATAGGAATGCCTACATCCACAAAATGATTGAATCGTCAGCCAAGGCATTTTCATCAAGCCAAAGATCTATAAGAGGTGAGTCACCCACCACCACGATCAAATTGGAATGGAAAACACTTGCATCAAATGCATCCATGATAGGGTTTGAAGGGGTGTTGATGGCCATTATCCAAGAATCCATGGAAGAGATGGAAAGGGAAGAAGAAGTAGGGGAGAGTTTGGGGAGATCTCTTATTCAAGAGCAGCACCTTTCCCTAATTTGCAAAAAGCCCATCATCACCTCCAAAAGTGAGAAAGTGGGAGACGGAGGGAACAAGCAAGCCACAAGATAAGAAGGGCCAGACTTCGAGTGAGGCCAAGACAAAGAAGAGCGGCCATAAGAGCCAAGCCCAACACAATAGGTGTAAGCATGAACAAAACAACAAGGTGAGGAAGTTGCTCTCGAGAGAGTCATGGAAAGGAAGCATAAGTTGGGACAAATGAGACTCCAAGCAAGGCCACAACAAGTTCTTAAGGTCCAGATTCCACAAAGAGAGGAATGTTACCCTATAAACTAGGCCCAAGATCTGGCTGTCTGGGAGCAATGGAAAAATCAAAGTCGACCCTTTAAGTTCTCCTTTCACTACCGTCATTCCTTAGACAGAGCTCTATCTCTACGGGTGGTCGAGGAGGTGATCAGGCTTGCACAAAGGCTGGAAAGCAGATGGACAAAGGAAAGAACAAGACACCCCACAAGGTGGCAGAGAGACCATGTAGATTATTGGCAAGATAAGGTTTGGAAGATTCCAAAGATTGTCAGTGGATACGAAGCCCAACCAAAGTGGAGATGACGCATCTGGGACACCAATCTTGATGCTTGGATGGCCTTCTACAACAACGTACCAAACAAGCACAATGATCCTACCTACATGCCATATCCATGCAGAATAGGGGTATATTATAATCTAGATATGCATGGCACATATGACTTTCCAAGGATCTACAATGTGAATGAAAAAAGTCCAGAGGAGTGCTTAATCTTCACTGAGCGAGACATCCACCTATCCATCATGCACTTCCTCGACTAGTTCTCATCCTACCCCGACCCCGTCTTTATTACCATATGTGATTATCTTAGGATACTTAGGATTTTACTCTAGTAAAATCCCAGGAGAAAGAGGCCTGATTGCCGCCACTCTTTTTTTAATCTAAATGCAAGAATCGATAGCTACATGGTGGCCTATCTCATGATGAGGGTCGTGCTCTTATCTTCTTTTTGCATGGCCATCCTTGAAGATATGAATGATAGCCCCTTCAACAAGTGCAATTGTCTCTTCCCATAAATGACACCTTTGAATGTACGCGTTAACATAAAGGGCTACTTGCAGAGTAGACCCTTCCTTACCAAGTCTTTTAGACCCCCTTGTAGTAGTGTAGGTCCTAAAGAGCATAGGGATGATGCCTAGTATGCTCCCTTCTAATGTACTAAATATTTTTTTAAAAAATAAAGGAAAAATATGAAGTTAAAGAAAAGGAAGAAATGGAGTTATATTCCTAGCCCCTTTCCCCACTTCACATACTTAGGGCACATCAAGGGCATGACATACGTAGGGAGCTCCCACTTGCCTACGGTTAGACCTATCTCCCTAAGTCACACCCGCAACACCTTCCCTTATACACGAACTAGGTTCTCAAGTGTGGGATAACACCATGGGCTTGCTTAGGGTTTGCAACCCAACTCCCAATTCCACTGGTATGGACACCATGCATTGCACAATAGTGAGGTAGACAAATCCCTAGGTAGTGTACCTCCTTTTCCTTTTCAGGTACACTTGGCAACCCATGATCAACCACTGATATTGGAGGCCCCCATCACCCGGTGAATCTATCCTTGGCCTCCACAATCTCTCATCCAGTTTTTTATGCTTCTTCTCCATAGCCAATCTCCCCAAAGCTCTATCATCGACCCACATGGCAAACCTTTAACCGCACAAGCCCTCACCAACAAACGCCATGGGAGTAGCACTCGGCTAGGAGGGGATAATGTTAACCTCGGTGCAAAGAAAGTGGAAAGAAAGCAAATAGAATTAGAAAGACGTAGAACAAAGTGGAAAAAGATGGGCCAACAAAAAAACAGGAGGAAAAGGGCCAAAAGCACAAGAAGCAAACTCAAAAGTCCAAGGCAAGTGCAAAAGGGGAAATGCACATTTTAAACATAAAAGTGTACCCCAAATCCTTATAAAAGAGCGCCAAGCTTCCTCCTGTGCAATTTGTAAATGTAGATGGGTATGGGTGAAGAAACAATATAAATAGGAAGGGAATAGGAAAAGAGGACCTAGGCTAAAATGGCCGGTCATGTAAAAAAGGGATGGGCACCCAAGAGGAATAGGGCACGTATAAAAAGGCAAAAAGTGAATGAAGAAGCTCATTCTGATGTGTGGCCAAAAATAGCTCTCTTCTTCTTCTTCTTGCTTGTGCTTGTGCTTGAGAGAGGGAGTGTGAAGAAGTGAGGGAGGGTGAGGGACCGTGGTGGAGAAGCTCTCCATCTTCTCCTCTCTTTTTTTTCTATTCTCTTCTCTTGTCTTGCACGGTGGCGATGGAGCTTGGAGCTTGGAGCTTGAGGATCAAGCTTGCTTGAGCTTGTACCTTGGATTGTGGAGCCACCGGAGAGCTTGTGGGAGGATGCAACTTGACTCAAGCATGAAGATAAGCTCACTACACTTGTAGGTGTGAGAGTGCGCATGACTATGTGAGAGATCACCATTGCACTTGGCTTGAAATGCTTGAAACAATAAGTGGTTTGTGGGGGGGTTTTGCGGTTGAGTGAGATCTCCCACACTCAATAACATTGAAGTACACTTGCTTAGACAAAGACAATATAATGGTGGACTTGCATACCTTATCAAGCTCATCCAAATCCTCTCTATTGCAATTTTTTGACTTTATGCAATTGGTTTTCAATGGCCTAATGTGTTTCTTTTGCATCAATGCCTAGCAATCTAAGTTTTCCAATACTAGAATGGAATTTTTGCAATAACAATAAATCATTCCTAATAAATAGAGCATAAACTACCACGATACCAAATATGTCAGAGACATAGATTCAATCCCGAAGAAAAGAGGAGCATGTACATAATCCAACTATGCATATGGGGTCTCTAGAAGTAGTAAAGATCCATTGATTTACCGTTAAGTCACTTCATATGAATAGTGAGGCTCAAGCACTTAAGCAAGCATGCATCCAAAGCTAATAAATCCATCTGATAGGAGAAAGTACTAAGTGTACAAACCAAAGATAAATAAGCACACAATCATCGCTATCTATATGAACAATGTAGACCATATCAATACATGAGTCTTAATAGTAAATGCTTGTTACCCAGATTGTATTATAGCAAATTCCCTTCAAGAACTGAGCTAAACAAGCTCTAATCAATCCAAAAGCCTTTTTGTAGCATCAATACATCATTCAAGCATTGCAAACTTGTCCCATAAGCATTAGTAGAGCATAAACCAAGTAAATACTTATTGTCCAAACAATAAACAATAGACTTATCCTAAACTTTAGAGCAATAGCTAATCCAAAGCTCTCCACACAAAGCCAAAGAAGGACAAAAATAACCCCAAAAATTGGGCAAAGCACATGCAAAGTGGTAGGAACAAAAGGCAGGGGAGGGAACAATAGGGAATCCCCCTAAAAATGCATGGAAAGTGTGGGGGATGCTCCTAGTGATCTACCTGTTGTGGCTAACCCTCTTGGGTCACTTGGCATTGGGGGGATATTCCCAAGGCTAGGAAACAAGCTAGGAAGGAAGGGGAGTTAATGCATATCTCAAACGAGACGAAGTAGGGCTATGTGGAAGCTCAATTGAAGTTCTCTTCTCAAAATTAAGTGAATGTTAGTGAAGCTCCTCAAATGCCCACTCTAATACAAGTTGAAAGTGGAACAAGAGGTGAGAGCACAATGGAAGTAAGAAGATGCAAGAGCTATGGAGGTTTAAGAAAGAGAAAGAAAGACAATGTGTGGGAACTCCAACAATCACAATGTATGACTTGCCTTCCCTTATTATTGTCATAGAAAGAATAAAGAGTAAAGTAACAATGATGGGTGGTCACCAGTTGCTGCAATGTACAGGTGTGTGGGTAGTGAGTACAATTCCAAACACTTTGTGTGTTGGTTCCATAAATGGAGTTCTATGTTTTTGATTAGTTGAGTTAAATAGAATTATTTCCCATTTGCCAGTTTGACTATTAGCTTCCTAGCAGATTTGGGGTCCATTTGCAATTTTCTTATTTATGTAGGGGACATGAAGTAGTGATGAGTGGCACCACAACCAATGAGGATTTGAAAGAATTTACCTTAGTGCTCTATAGGATCTTGCAAGATGGTATATTCATGTCCAAACTCTAAATTGTTAATGGCTACATGGATAGTGCCTATTTTTACTTCTTCATATATAGTAGGGCCTTCTTCTTCTTCTTTCCCAACCAAAAAACAAGCTCAACAACCCACATCCCACATTCCATATTGCTCCTCCTCCTCACCCTTGGTTATTGAAGTTACTCCTTATTGGAGGGTTGTGAGGAGGATTTGCATTGGTATTGATTGCCCTAGTGGGGTGTTGGGCTCAAAAGTGGCCTAGCTAGTTGCATTTAAAACAATGAGATTGGGTTCCTTGATTGACATTGAGAAGATTAGGGTTGTTCTCACTGGGAGAGCACTTCAAGGCATAATTGACGATTGAGATGACCCCAATTTTAATTGCCCATTTGGAGGTTGATTTTGGCCCTCTTTGAACAAGGGAATCCTTGATTTGGAAGGTACATGGTTGCCTGAAAGTTGCACCTGGAGAGCGAGTCTACCAAGAGCTAAGCTCACAAAAGGGTATCCTCAAGATTGAAGGGTTTTATAGATTTAAGCTACCCATTGAGAGATGGGTTCAGGCCTTGGAAAAATCGGGCTATATGCTACACCATAGTCATTTTGGGGGCATACTTTACAAGGATAACAAAGCAAGAGTAGTATCCTTCCATCATCAACCCTTATTACCTCAAACTAAAGAACTCATCTATTTTTCGGATTTGGTAAGATGGGGATAAGTACCTTCCTTGGACTACCGCTTTAATCTACTTCCAAGTTTGGAAGATCTCAGTTGATGACCTTGTCACAACACCATAGAGACGAGCTTCTCTAGTAAGATTGAGCTGAGTGATGACCTTGTCATACCACCATTATTTCCATTAGAGATGAGCTTCTCTAGTAAGGCCGAGTCAAGTGATTGCAGCCTGATTGGCTATGCTCATCCCATTAGTAGAGAGGTAGTCTTCATTTGCTCAATCTAGGTTTCAGTGTTGGTTTTTATTTTGGGTCCCTCATCCTTGGATTTAGGAGGCTTTACTTTCTTCAATAGATTATTTTCTTACTGGTCAAAAAAAGCGACTAGAGGTAGAGGTACCTAAAAAAGTTTGATAGAATTTAGACATGATTATTCATGCCATAGAAAGATCAAGTTTTACTGCATAAAACACATATATTGTCTAAGCTTTGAAAAGAGGCATTTGACACATTGGTTAGGGATTTATTCATGGAACTTGGGGACTAATATTTCTTTATATACAAGGGACTTATCATGGACTTTGAAAATGATATTGATTGGGTTATTCTAGGAAACCTTTAACAAAATTATAGATTCATTTTAGTTTACCCAAATGTGCTATCCTATCAAGAGGGATGATGTCAATTACTCAATTATAAATATACTAAACTTGATAAATATTGTAGTCATTTATATTTATTATTGTATTAACCCTAGGTTTTTCAAACATGAATATTTTAACAAGCTTCAACTCTTCCATCCAATAAATCCTCTTTAGGCTATTTTTGAGATATGCCAACCTTTTGATGTCAATGGAGTAGTAGACGTTGTACCAAGGCCATTGCTTGTCTAATATTGTGGGGGATAGTAGAGACTTTCCCAAATCTTCATAAAGTCTTCTCACCAAGAGTAGTCCCACGAATGCAGGGTGGATTGGTACATAGTGCGAAAGACTAGAAAATCATGCCATGCCTCGTTTTGAATCTTCATAGTAACAAGGTAAGTTAATTTAAATCACAATTCTTTTTTAAGATGAGATTGCTCAAAAGAAAAACCAAATTTTATTATTCCATTAGTTAATAAGACTCCACCCTTATGGCCTCATCAAATATGTTAGGCAAGACATCTCACCCTTATGCACAAAAGAAAAAAAAAATTGTATTATTTCATTATTTATAATAAGACTCCTCCTTTTGGCCTCATCGAATACGTTAGCCAAGACATCTCACTGCAAACTTGAATTGCTTACCAAGGCCTTATATAGTTCTTCGTTCTTTATCCTGTTGATAAACACTGTTGGCACTACCCTAGCCATAGGTCTCTTAGGTTTTGGGATTCTTTTATAGAGACTCCACACATGGGTGGCATAGTCTCAAATCTCCTCCTTGTCTTTATGGCTCACATTCATGAGCTTGATAATCAAGTTATCAAAGTACCTTGCCTTTGAGAAGCACTTGATGAACAAGTTCTTGAGTGTATCAAAGTTCTTTTTCTTAGTGTCATTGAGGCTTCTTGTGAACCAAGTCCAACCTATTTCCCCAAGACACAACCCAAAAGCTTGCGCTCTGTTATCTACATCCATGAGATTGTTTGCATCACAAACTTGTTCAAACTACTCAATGAAGCTATAAGGGTCATCTCCTACCCTGTACTTGTCCTGTTGTTTTGTGACTATAAGTATTTTTGTCTAGCTCCTATTCCCAGGTGTTGTCTCCAAGCTTATCAAAAGTGTCATAGCTAGTGTACCATTGCTCTTTTCTATTGACATGTGGTCTAGAAATATATTGATCAAGAGCTCAGATGGGCTAACATTTGCATTAGGTGTTTCTACTTCTCTTATAGTGGTTCCTTTTGCTAGATGCACTAGATTTGTTCTAATTTAGTCTCCTTCCTTTTCTTGTCTACCCGTCGGCTCCATGTGAATCTTACAACTTGCCCAATGAGGTCCCTTTTGAGTTTCCTTCTTGCCTCTATGTCCATGGAGGGGAGCTACGAAGCTCTACCCTGAGAACCGCATATTGATCAAGCGTTTCAAGATGAGCGGCCATGACTACCTCTCACATAGCCGATGCGCAATGCCTACCTTACGGGTGTAGTGAGCTTACCTTGATGCTCGATTGAGTTTCCTCCTCTCTCTTGCACTCCGGTAGCTCCACGATCCTTGTGGCAAGCTCAAGCAACCTCAAGCCCTCTCCTTCAAGCTCCATCCTCCATAGCCGCACGAGAAAAGAGAAGAGAAGAGAAGAAGAGAAGATGAAGAGAGAAGAAGGGGAGCTTCTTCTCCACGATCCCTCACTCTCACACACTCACTCCCTCACACTCCCTCAATCCCTCACTCAAGCACAAGCAAGAAGGCAAGAAACAAGAGAAGAAGAAGAAGAAGCTTTGGCCACACACAAGAACGAGCTTCTCATTCACTTTTCAACTTTATATACAAAACCCTAAATCCCTTTTGGGCGGTCATCCCCTTATCCCCTTTTTTACATGGCCGGCCGTGGCCTAGGCCATTTTTCCCATTGTCCTCCTATCTTCCTAGCTTCCTTTCTACAACCCATCTACCTTTACAAATTGCACGGGTGAGAGCCCGACGCTCCTTAAATTAAATCACGACGCGCTTGTGCTCTTTTACAAAAGTATTGACTTGCGCTTTTCCTTGTGCGTCTTTCTCCCTTATTTGGGACTTTTCTACGCTTGTGTTTCTAGATTTTCCTTGTGCACCTTTGTCTTTCGTTTCACTTTTCCTTGGCCTTTTTCTTCTACTTTCGCTTTTCCAGATTTTCCACCTTGTTCGTCTGGCGGTTAACATTACCCCCTCCTAAATGAGTGCCAGTCCCATGGCACTCACCGTCGTAGGTAGCAGGCTTTGGCCTGCACTGAAGACATGGGTGGAAGGGACATCGATGGTTGCTGTGGAGGAGTGTTGGTGGTGGTGTGGAGGAAGGTCGTTGGGGGCATGTTGGTGGCCTAGGTGGCTGGTGGTAGGGTGGTTGGAGTTGGTGGTAGAGCTATTCTTTGTTGGGGATTGCACTGATGGCCAGCACAAGTGTTGGTTTGTTGGGGATTCTACACATGATGATTCTTGGCGGGCTTGTAGGATGATAAAGGATAAGAAATCAGAATTGGGTGTTGATGAAGAGCAAATGACACTGTCGTTGGAGTCTTCAATACCTGCAATTGAAAACCTCTCATAGGTGGTCTCTCCCTAGGGGTAGTGCTAGTCTTCTCTATCATGCACAAGACATAGTTCAATTAGTTTGGGAGACAGGTCAAACTCAAAGCAAGCTGAGAGTATTGTCCTGCACTTGAGGACCCAAACTGTGTATATATTTCGGTGCAGATATTATGTGAGTGCTCGTGCATACTTAGATATTACATAGTTAGAAGACTACGGGCTAGTTTCTCGTAACAATGTGTGGATAAAGCAAAGTTGTCCATGTTGAGAAGAAGTACACGTGAAGGTGTATGAGACATCGTTTGCATTGTGACTGCACAATGTAGCATAATTGAACATAGGGACACCGTACTTTCGGTAGCTGGGAGCTATTGGACTTGCTTGATGAGGACGGTGTACTTTTCATGACCATTCATGTGGTGCTCACCACAATTGATTGCAATGGTATTAAGGCAGAGTGCAAGAGGGAATCGTGCGAATGGGTCAAGGTAATAGGTCTAACCATAAGTGAGGCAAGCTCCCTAGCTATGTCCTGCCCTTGATGTGCCCTGAACAATTATGGGTGATGCTAAAGGGCTAGGGGACTAGGGATGGAGCCAGCCGATCAAGGTCACTGGACGTGCCTAATTTGAGGACCCCTAGATGTTGTGCTATGATCGTGGGTGCTTCGTATCTTTTTCTTCTTTTCTTCTATTTTTTCCTTTTCCGTTTTCTTTTTCTTGTGCTTTTTTTTCTCTCTCTTTTTTTTGTTTTTGGTTTTTTCTTTTGGACTTTCATGAGTACAGCCATTGCAATATATTGAGGCTATCAGCCTTTCAATGGATTGGGAAATGTCAAGCTTCGAAGGCTCAGGAAATGGATATTACAGTGATGATTGTGTCCTAGCCTCATTGTTAGAGAAGTAGTTGTTGAGATGGGGAGATACACTTGAGATATTGCAACCTTCTTTAGAATGTGCGATGTTGGTACAATTGGGATGATAGCTGCCGTGAGTGCCCAACACAGAGTGTAACCCAGAAAGAGAAAATGGTTAAGATCATGCTTTGGGCCATGCGATGTGGGCACTCACACGGGTGATCTTTGCTTTTGGTAGCATGTCTTTGTCGCGGCTCTTTGTGGAGTCAGTGAACTTGCGGTGACTTGGGCATTGAACACTTTCGCACAAAGACCTGTGTCATCCTGCATCCACTTGTCACTTCATGAGAGTACATGCACGGCATATGCCACAACTAGAATAAACCAGTGCAACGCAAGGAGACATCACTTATCTGAATTCCATGGTGTTGGCTTAGATACTTATCACCTGTGCTTGATTAGCTTTTTCTTTTACTAAAGACGTGAAATACATTCAACGCACATATGAAAAGTTTGTACAATTGGGGAACATGTCAGCACTTAACCATTTAAAGACAAAAAGTCATAGCCAGGTAGCATTTGATAAGCCTTTAATACAAGATGGGGCTACTCTATTTGTACGAGGTGGGGTGAGTCTGGGTGGTCGAGCGACTGAGGCTGTGCTGGTGAGGGGCTCCTGTGAGGCTGGGCGGGGAAAATGTCAGATGGGACATGAATGGTGTAGTCCCTGGCCGCAACTATTTGTAGAATGCTTTTAAACAATGCGTCAAATTCCTGCTTGTCTCGAGTTTCCCTCTCCTCTTTTGAGCACTTGGTGCCCGAGCGTCTGGTGGGAGCCTACACGATCGGTGTTGCCATGCCCAGTGTTCTCCCTTGAGCTTATGTTTCCCTGGCTTGGGAATTTTTTGGCTTACGTCTGGGGCGGTGTTGCTTGGTGCCTCATTTCTTTGCATACCTTTTAAGGGTAGGTACGTAGCATTCCAGCGGAGGAGCTTGTGCTACATGCTCCCTTTGATGTGGCGGATAGCGTCCTTGCAAGCCAACTGCATTGGGTGCTCCATGTCGGCTATCGTAGGGGGACCTGGAATATGTGAACCAAGGATTAGGCCTTGAGGCAGCTTAAAATTGTTTGCACGAAAGGGATTATACAGTGGGTTATCAAGCGCACATGACGAGAAGGGGAGAGGCGAGGCATGCAGTGTTTGTTGTAGAGGAATGGCCCCCATGATGATGTTCATTTGGCCTCCAGCCACTATCAGCAGATCTTGGCTTATGCTAAGTTGCGTGGACTAGTTGTCATGGAGTGGGGTAGGGCTCATCCTCGGAAGGATAGACCGGAAAGGGAAAAGGTGCATAGAAAGGGACGGTACCCTGTCTACACCATTAGAGATGTTGGTCAAGGCTTCCCATGGAGGTAATGAGGGTTGTATGCCCTCCACTTGGAGGTGGAAATGGTCACACGACTTCTAAATGTGTGATGAGAGGAGGACTTGAGGAGCTTAGCCTGTTGAACCCAACTCTTCTCCCTGCACTTGACTATCCTTGCTTGTGTGTGTTGACATTGTCTATACAGGGTCACAAAATTCATTGTTTATTTACGTACATATTTACGAATCCATGTCACTTCACGAGGATAAAAGGCAATTGTAGAACTTCGGATTGTACTGGAGTGTGGCACACGCAACTAGTACTCGTGGAAGCTTACTCAATACCGTAGATATTTTGTAACATCGAGTAGCATGGAACCTTGTCCGAGTCTATTGGCAACATGTAACTTCTCCTCAGTGAGAATCTTATCAGACAGAGAGTTCTCTTGGCTAGTTTTAGTTAAGTCTATACCTCGAATGGCAATTAGCACTCGAAAGGAAGTTGGTGCCATATAAGTTGGGTCTCTCTGAGACTGCCATTTGGCCAATCG
Source organism: Lygodium microphyllum (assembly GCF_053477565.2). Classification (NCBI taxonomy): domain Eukaryota; kingdom Viridiplantae; phylum Streptophyta; class Polypodiopsida; order Schizaeales; family Lygodiaceae; genus Lygodium; species Lygodium microphyllum. Next base: position 134,231,153 of record NC_141155.1, read on the forward strand.
CTCCTCTGAGACTATCATGATCTGGGCTCCTAGTTCGGCCATTGCAACGCGGTTTTCACACCAACGTTATTCAAATTGACTTCGACCCTCACTTTAGTTGCTCTATCTCTAAGAGATTTGATTGGTAGAGCACATCATTGAATGTTACAGTTAAGCGTAGTTCGTTGGCTTCCTCGTTAGAGATGAGTCACATGCGTTCATGTAAGAGCCTGTTATAGTGCTTGTCAATATCTTCTTGCTCTTCCTAGGATAAGGGAAATGACAAGTATTTTTCAAGCTGCTCTTTAGGGAATGCACCCGTGTCTGCCAGAACATAGACATGTGCGAACACTTTGAGCTTAGCATCCAACTCGGTTAAGCATTCTGCAACACTCCTATGTTCAATGAGGGATTGCTCGGTTGCTATCTCATGTAAGGTTCTAGGAGTTTGCCTAGGCTTTAGCACAGCTGGGGGCTCAGGCCTAGACGAGCAAGATTGGTCAACTCTAGGATTTCTTATGCTCTTGGGGTTTCCATGTTTCTCCTGAGGCTTTGCTATTGCGTCATGGTTCTCCTTGGATGTGACTGATATATATTTGTCACTTTGTTGTGACACCATTGTATCCACTCTTGATTGGTCAATGCAAGATCTGTTGTCAGTGGATTGAGTGTTGCAAGCAACCGTTGATGGTAATGACTGCTTTGATTTTTCAGAGCACACGGATGTGTATGAGGTTTCACCGCTATTAGGAGAGGCATCAATGGGGTCATTAGTGGATGGACTCAATGCTTTATTCCTCAGCTCTCTAGCGCTCTTGGTGTCAATGTTCTTGGGGTCCACAGCCACTTGCAACTGCCGTTGTTGTTTTCTTTCTTTTCTCTTCTTTTTCTTGGTCAGTGAAGGTGCATCTCTCAATGACTCATGACCCTAGACTAGGTCAACTGTTGATGTACTTAGTTGGGCCTCAGTATTCTCTTTCTCTAGTGTGTCCTTATGGGACATAGCCATGGCCTGCTGAATAGCCTTGCTAGGTTGTGAGGGTTCAACTGCCTCCCTTTTTGGAGAGTCTAGCTCTTCCCCTCTATTTAACTCCTCTAGCCTAGAATTTAGGCACTTTGGAAGTGCTGGAGTTGTCAATGAAGGTGGTTGCGACACCTCCTCCATAGGTAAACTACTAAGGACACGTTCCACAACAAGGGGCATTGTCATGGCCAACGGCCGCGACAGCTGTGATCCATGATTAGAAGTAGTGACAGCTAGTTGTCGTGTCTTTTGTTGCCCTTAGAGCATTCACTTGCATAGATCGAGAATCACTTGAGCTAGCCACGATGGATTGCACATGCATATCCTTAGGTTGAGAGCTAAGGGTGGTGTTGTGTCTTGCCTCTTGGACATTTGCAAGCTCTGCTATAGGTAGAGATTGGGATTGAGTAGCCGCACTTGACGACTGTTGTGCTTCCCGTGTCCGTTTAGGGGAAGAGGGTGTAGGAGACTTGGGACTCCTAAGTGGCTTTGACACTGGCTAGGAGATTTGCTCGTGGCTGTTAGATGATTTTGCTATTTGCTTTGTTGAGCATTTAACCTTGCCATGAGCAATGTTGTGCCTATGATGCCTGTTATCCTCTTGGGGAATCAAAGGCTCCTTGGGCACTAGTGGCTTTTGCGTATCCTCAGTGATTACATCTGATATCTGCTTGTCAACCACGCTAGGCTGAGGATCTACCCTCTGATTGATCCCGTTTGGTTTCTTGATTTCGACAACGAGGGGCTCGGTCACTCCACTGTTGCTGACTCGAGACTTGGTCTTTCGTTTAGATCTCCTCCTATGCTTTTCTGCTCTTGATACGATCTGGCCTTTAGTCGACAAGGGAGGTTTAGTAAGGGGTTTTGGCACCCAAATCCATCGGTTACCTGCGTAATATCCTTGAGCACGTAGCAATGCTTTGGATATCCATCGTGGCATTGTGTTGACCCTCCATCGTCGATGCCTTCGTCTATAAGGCTTGGGTTTCTTTTGGGGTCTTCTACGATATTTGTAAGTCCAAAGCCCTTGGCATTGTCCCTTGACCTTCTTGTTTCAGGCATGGCCTCACTCACTGGTTCTCGTTGTTCGACCTGTGCTTGTATCAATTCTTCCAACAAGTCCTTGCTCTCATTAGCAGGCTTGATTGTCATGTCAACACCCTCCTTGCCTTTTCCGTGAGGTTTGATGAGGTCACTCTTGCTAAAGGTTGTGACTATCCTCACACCCGGTAGTGTCAGGTGTATCCTCTGTGCTACATAGTCAGCCTCACACTTGGTCGCCCTTTTGAAGGGTCTTCCAAGGAGGGTTCCCTTCTCACAATTAGCACTATTTGGAGGAACATGAAATATGATAGGCAAGCTTTTAGTTTCAATTGTTGCAAGGATTTTACACTTTCCTATGAGTGGTTGTGGGTGTCCCCCGTAAGGGCTAAGAGTTGCATTAGTTGGTGTGAGCTCTGGTTGGCCTAGTAGGGTCCATGATTCATAGGTCAACATATTAAAATCCGCTCCTTCATCAATCAGAGCATCGATAGTATGCTCTCTTTTTGCGGTGAGTTTGACCCTAAGATAAGCAGGTGGTACTATGTATTCATCTTTCGGGTCTTGGCTTGTAAATTTAAGCCTTCTGACAAATGCCCTTGAGTCTCCAACTGCAGGACCATATGTGGATTCTCCACTGGTGCCTTGGATCGTCAGTGTAGTGCTATTCAAGGAGCATCTATCATCAGGACTGTCATATCTAGTCATTCTCGCTATTGTAGCTTGAAGTTGTTGCTTTCCGCTTTGACTAGATGCAGTCCGAATGCAACACGTATGTGTTTTTGCAGTGTGGCCTTTTTGCCCTTGTTGGCTAGATGGGCCCATTGAGGTTCTAGGGTCTCTGTTTGTCTCTATTCGGGTACGTGCTTTTGGTTGCTCTTTTGCAAGCGAGAATCCATACTCGTGTAGAGCCATTGCTACACTAGGGTCTGTTTTGGAGGACCTGTCATGGCGTGCTTTTTCTCCCCAACCTACTCGGGGGAGATGCGGAGGGGGCATAGCCCCCTCTGCAAGGGTCCGGGGGGGGGAGTCCCCCCCGGCCCGCAGGGCCATTATGGTAAATGCCATACGTGATTTGAAAGACGGTTTATAGCCAAATTTTAAACTACTTGCTCTAAGTTTCAGCCCAGTGAGATCGATCTACGATATGGTTTCGGCTCTATATGGTCTCTTGGTCAGTTTCACTGCCTTCAGGCTAAAATTTGAAAAAATCTAAATTCGGCCCCGACAGGTCTGAATTGCAGGGGTCGATTGTCCGATTCGGCTTGTCTGAGAGCCGAGTAGGAAGGGCCGAATGTGACTGGTCCAAATGTCAAATTCATCCAGTCCGAGTCTGGTTGTCCGAGGGCCGAGTGGCCGAGGGCCAAGTCGAGTGGGCCGAGGGTCGAGTCACATGGACCGAGCCAAGTGGGCCAAGGACCGAATTTCAAGTTGGTCTGAATGATCAATTCGAACAGGCCGAGCGGTGGGTATCCGAGTCGAGTGGGCCGAGTCAAGTGGTCCGAGTGGTAGTGGGCCAAGGGCCGAATGGCTGAGCGGTCCGAGGGCCGAGTCAGGTGGGCCGAGTCAAGTGGTCCGAGGGCCTAGTCAGGTGGGCCGAGTCAAGTGGTCCGAGGGCCAAGTTAGGTGGGCCGAGTCAAGTGGTTCGAGTGGTAGTGGGCCGAGGGCCAATTCTGGAACTTAGCCCAGAATTGCTGTCACTCGGACACGCCGAGCGCGGCGCGTTTTTTGCTGGCGCAATGATAAATCGCCCGAATCACACGATTTAGGTCACTGCCTGTCATACACACCTCCAGATCAAAGTTATGGATAGAGGGGAAGAGTTGTATATACCTGGAATAGCCAATAAACTCCAAAATGCAAATCGACAAACGAATCAAACCCTCATGCCCTGTTATGACAGTAGAAACCCTGATGCTTGTTTTTCTTCTTTTTCTTTGTTTTTTCCTACCCTAATGCACTCAAATCACAAAGCAAATAACCACCCTACTCCAACATGCTTTTCCAAATCCAAAAAACCAAAAACCTACTTACTAAGGAGATCGAATACCTCTTCAAACTCCCTCGCTTCCTACCTATCTACCTCAAGCACCGGTTCGGGGGAAAAACCCTTATGCTTGATTCGAAGCGCACAAGTGCTCAAGGCTTGAATCCGTTGGTCTCGGCACAACGGAACCAAAATGTGGGAGCTTTCACTCAACCACCAAGACCCACGGACCGCTTATTGTTTCAAGCATTCCAAGTCGAGCACTAATGGCTACCTCTCACATAGCCGACGCACCATCCATATCTACGGGTGTAGTGAGCTTACCTCCATGCCGATCGAGCTAGCTCCTCTCCCGCGCACTCCGGTAGCTCCACGGTCCAAGTGCAAGCTTCAAGCAAGCTCCATCCTAAAGCTCCATCGCCATGAGTAAGACAAGAGAAGAGAAGAAGAGAGGAGAAGATGGAGAGCTTCTCCTTCTCGGTCCCTCACCCTCACACACTCACTCCCTCACACTCTCACACTCCCTCTCTCAAGCACAAGCTCAAGTAAGCAAGAACAAGAAGAAGAAGAAGAAGAGGAGAGCCACTTTTGGCCACACACAAGAATGAGCTTCTCATTCACTTTTCAACTTTATATACAAAACCCTGAATCCCTTTTGGGCGGTCATCCCCTTATCCCCTTTTTTACATGGTCGACCGTGGCCTAGGCCCTTTTTCCCATTGCCCTTCTATCTTCCTAGCTTCCTTCCTACTGCCCATCTACCTTTACAAATTGCACGGGTAAGAGCCCGGGTAAGAGCTCGACGCTCTTTAAATTAAACCATGATGCACTTGCGCTCTTTTACAAAAGTATTGATTCGCGCTTTTTCTTGTGCGCCCTTTTCCTTTATTTAGGACTTTTTTGCATTTCTTGTGCTCCATATTTTTCTTGGTGCGCCTTCGTATTCCGTTTCACTTTTGCCTTGGCCTTTGTCTTTTGCTTTAGCTTTTTCAGATTTTTCACCTTGTTAGTCTAACGGTTAAGAGAGTAGTTGAAGGCTCCATTGAGCATATCTAAGCCATCATAAGGATCTTATTCATCAACACATGCTGCAACACACTTGTGCTAGGTCTGCATGATTGTACGTGCTATCAAATTGGATCTCCATGGCTGCTAATCAAGACAATAATCACTACTCAAGTGATCTACAACTTGCATACATACTTTGGAAGGTACTTTGATGATCTAACATGCCAATGCTTGACTTGGAGATGAGATATGAACTGATCTACAGGTACAAAAACCTGGAACAGAGCATGAACTGCAATAAACAATGAATGTGCAGCATACACTGACATTGGAAAGAGCTTGGAGTTCTTGGACATGCTTGGAAGGTCTCATTAGAGTATAGATATGCTCAGGAAGAAATATGTATTGTGTCATATGCATTTGAGTTGCAATTCCTCGAAGAAAATACTCAGATCTGGAAGAATATGATAGGCTAAAAACTGTCAACAGCAACCTCAAGCACTCATTGGTCCTGAAGCATTACATAACATCGGTTAACTTCTGTCAAATGTATGACATGGCATATGTCTACTGAATGTCTGGAGGACGGATATGAGCATTGAATGCTCATGAAAGCTAAAGTTTGAAGCTAGAAACAAATGCATTGATATTATCTTGGCTAGTTACAAAAAGGGAATGCATTCTATGACATTGTTTGTTGAAGACACAGTGTCTATGGTTGTTTGTATGGTCATGTATTGACCTCTACACATAGCACATGTATGAAGTAATTTTAGGACATTTTGGAGTTGGATAAATTTGGTTTGATAGAGTATTAGCTGACTACGACCTGCAAGCAAGGTATTTGACACCTGTACTTGATGTATATGCACTGAACTGTGCCCGCATGATCATATATGGACTCCTACATGTACTAGTAGATGTTTGAGAGTTTTTTGGAGCATGTATGACATGTATACATCTCAATTTTGGCCTTGAAAGGGCTGCTGGTCATTGATAGTTTGTAGATTTCAAACTTCATGTTTTGTTGATGCAGTAAGGTTGCATGGAGAACTTCTTGATAGATAAAGGATACTAGGACTTGGTAATAGGTGTTAAAGCTGAACTTGAAATCCCAGAGAGGAATCCTACAACTAATCAAAGACGAGTGCATCGAGCTTGGTTGAAAAGAGCTCACAGAGGTAGGGAGAGATTTAGCTCTAGAGCAAAGGCTCCTTGTAGCAACAATGCCCATCTAACAATCCTAATAAGGATAAGGATTGTCACTACTATGAAAAGTACGGTCATATTGCCAAAGGACTGCTGGAAGAAGTAGGGCAATCAAAAGGGCAAGCAACATGGACATTATGCATTGTCCAGTCAAACAAATGATGCTTGTGGGGATAGACTATTTTCCATGACATATGTGAAAGACAGGGCTGTTGAGAAGTCTACTAAGGATGTTGTTTGTTGGTATATTGATTTGAGGGCATCGAATCATATGACCCCTCATGGTGACTAGTTTATTGACATGGTGCCTAAGAGGAATGGCTATGTATGCATAGGGGATGACACGTAGCATAGCATTGAACATAAATGCAAAGTGCCTTTGATAATCCATGATGGCAAGAAGAAGAACTTACATGATGTACTGTATGTCCCGTAAGTTACTAAAAATTTATTGTCGTAGGCCAAATAATTGAGTAGAATTTGCAACTTAGGTTTAAGAAACATGGTTTCTTCATTGGCGAGTTTGGTAATGGTTGCAAATTGATTGCTCGTGGTCATAGGAATGGCAGGATGTTTACTCTTGATGCCACTTTGCCACATCTAAAATCAGCCATGTTTGCCCATGGCTTTGGCGGCACAGTTAGAGATTTACAAATATGGCATAAAAGAGTTGGGCATGTTAATCTTCAGTGGTTGCAAATGATGCAAAAAAACAACTTGTTAGAGGTCTACCCAAGTTTGCTTACACAGATATTGGTCATGTATGCAATGCTTGTCAGTTTGGTAAACAATCAAGGTTGCCATTTGTCAAGCATGTAAAAAAAGTACACGATTGTTGTAGTTGGTTCACTCTGATGTATGGGGGCTATCCCATAATGCATCTATGGGAGGCTCTAAGTATTATGTGACATTCATTGATGACTTTCGCTACTTGGGTTTATATACTGAAAAAAAAGAATGAGGTGTTTGCTGTTTTTCAGCAATTTAAGTAGTAAGTTGAAAAGGAATTTGATTGCTATATCTCTTGTTTGAGATCTGATAGTGGTGGGGAGTGTGTGTCAAATGAGTTTGATAGTTTTTTGGCTAAAAATGGTATATGCAGGCAACTTACATGCAGCTACACTCCATAGTAGAATGGGGTAGTTGAACAGATGAACATGGTCTTAATGGAAGTTGTGCATGCAATGATGAATGAGAAGAAGATGCCGCTTTAATTTTGGGCCGAGGCTGTTATGAAAGCCATGTATATCTTGAACAAGACTCTCTGAAAGGTCAGAAGGATTGAAGCTTGGACTCGAGAGCTATGGCAGGAGAGCAAGAGCAAGAAAGAGAGAGACAAGAAATGGGAACTCCAACAGTCACAATGTGTGACCGGGCCTTCCTTTATTCAAACTGTTACTAAAAGAATAAAGAATAAAGTGACAGTGAGAGTACCCACCACCTATCGTGTGCAGTGGCGGTGATTGTCAGTATAGTAATACACGGGCGGCTAGGCAGAGGCTCCTTTACCCCCAACAACCTCCCACTTAAAGGCGAATCTGCCCTAGTGAGGAGTGAAAAGAAAAAGAAAAAAAAAGACAATACAACATGTACACATATACAACAGGAGGAGGAAATACGTCATCTCATCCCACGCCCATCAACCTCCTGAGGAAGGCAAAGCGCTCTGTAGAGATGCTTTTCGTGAGTAGATCTACAGGATTCTGGTCAGTCGAGATCTTGACAAGATCAACAGACTTGTCCTCAACGACCCCACATATGAAGTGATACCTCATCTCAATGTGTTTCGTCTTCGCATGGAAGACCGGATTCTTGGCTAATTGAATACCACTCATAGAATTCGAATGCAGTGTAGGGATAGCATCAATACCAAGGTCAGCAACCAAACGACCCAACCAAATGACCTCCTTGCAAGCCTCAGTGGCTACAACATACTCAGCCTCTGTAGTAGAAAGAGCTGTGCATTTCTGCACCCTGGACATCCAAGAAATAGCACCTCCAGCATAGGTGAATACATAGCCAAAAGTGGACTTCCTACTATTTGCATGTCCTGCATAATCAGAGTCAGTGTATCCCATGACTCCTATATCCTAGCTACCATAGCATATGTACATATCTGTAGTGCCCTTCAGGTACCTCATGATACCCTTCACGGTATCCTAATGCTTCTTGCCAGATGTAGCCATATAGCGTGCCACAACACTAACTGCAAATGCAATATCTGGACGAGTGGCTATCATGGCATACATAAGACAACCCACTACGAATGTATAGGGAATCTCGGCCATCTCGATGTTGAGATATCGAGCTCCACTCGTGATATGCTAGGGTGACCGTTGTGCATTTATGTCACCGACGTGTTAGTTGCAGATGCGGTTGGTACACCGCCCATGAATAATAGCTACATGATAGCTATCCTTATCTACTCTAGTTCGTGGCTCAGTTAGTATGCCACCTTAGTTAGTTGAGTTTGGTTTGAGACCCATATTTAGGGTTCTTCTACTTCTATGTACTAGAGTTCTTTTTGGCTTACACAACTAAGAAGAGGAAAACTGTTTTCAGCCTCCACCTGTGTGTGTATTCCCCCATTGTGCAAGCAAGAAAGCTACAAGTGAGACTCCTTCCTTCTCTCCCACAATCTTGACATGGTATCAGAGCCTTGTTCATGGTAAGGAGCTCAAGGAAGCAAGCCAAGCTCGCGGTGTTCTGGTAAGGGGAGCAGTGTTGCTTTCATTTTCTGTTTTGGGAGCAGATCTCTGCAGGTAGCACAACCGGAAAGTACAGGAGTGCATTGTCTCAGGTTGAGACGCCCTTCACAGTGAAGCAAGAGGGCAGTATATGCTGCGGGACGAGGGCTTCGGCCCTCGGCGACCTTGTTTTTTTTATTCGGGGCCTGTTTTGGAGGCGGAAGTTTTCTGCACGCACTTAGGAAAAGGCCATGTTTTATGCTGTGCGACCACTGTTCTACAGGTCGGTGAAAAGTTACCACAGAAATTGCATTGTATGCTTATGTGCAGAGACATTGGGAGTTACAGAATCATCCTTGGTTCCTGTTTATGCAAAATCGTCACTAGGAAGTGACTGTGTGTTCAAATACCACTTTCGCCAGTTTTGCATATTTGCCCTTGTGAGGGTGAAGCTGTGTTTTTTGCAGTGACAGAATTTTTTGGAGTGTTCTATAATGGCGTCTGATTCTCTTTCACAGATTGTCACTGAAAAGCTTGACAAGAACAACTTCCAAGCATGGAAGTTTAGAATGACGAATTTCCTTATGGGAAGAGGATATTGGGAATTTGTTGCAGAAAATGAAGAAGAACCAGTTCTTCCTGATATTCCCAATCAACAACAAATGCAGGCATTCAAAGCATGGCATGAGAGAGCTAGAAAAGTTATCTACTGGCTGTCTATCAGTATTTCAGACTCTATGATTGTGCATATTCAGGATGCAAGTACGCCAAAGGAGGCATGGGATACTTTGTCAAAAATGTATAGCACAAATACGCAAGCCAGGAAAATACAGCTCAAGCAAGAGTTGCACAATGTGCAAAGAGAAAATATGAGCATCAATGACTACCACATGAAGGTGAAGAAGATTGCAGATGCACTTGCTTCCATTGGGTCACTAGTGGAAGATGATGATTTAGTCTCTGTGACCTTGAATGGTCTAGGAAAGGATTATGCACAGTTCCGAACATCCATTTCCGTCCGTGAAAGATTTCCTGATTTTGAGGAGTTGATTGCTCTTCTAATTTCTGAGGAGCAGAGAAATGGTGGTGCATCTTCTTCAGGAGGAACTTCAAAAGAAGTTGTCTTCTACTCAAATGCTGGAAGAGGTAGAGGCAGAGGTAGAGGAGGCCGATTTGGAGGCCGTGGTAGAAATCAGAATATGCAGCAAACTCAAGAAAACCAGTCCTATGGAGGAGGACGTGGTAACTCTAGAGGCAGGGGGAGCCAAAGAGGTCGTGGTGGATGGCAAAGAGGCCAAAATTCAAACAGTGATGTTGAATGCTACTACTGTGGTAAAATGGGTCATATGGCTAAAGACTGCTATAAAAAGCAGAATGACATCATGAATGAAAAACTACAACAAGGGAATTATGCATCTTCTAGTAGACAGGGTGATGACAGAAATGAGCATTTGTTTATGGTGCAGCACATGAACAATTCTGTGACAAGTGTAGAAGAAAGCAATGATGTATGGTATGTTGACTCAGGTGCATCAAACCACATGACAGGTCATGCAGAATGGATGGAGGATGCAAGGAAAATGGAAAAACCAAGATTTGTGGAGACTGGTGATGATACTACACATCCTATTGTGCAGATTGGAAAAATTCCTTTGTCTATGCAGGATGGGAAAAAGAAATACCTGTCCGATGTATTTCATGTCCCCAATATCACCAAGAATCTGGTTTCTGTTGGTCAAATGGTTGAGCAGGGCTTGCAGGTCAGATTTAATCCTCATGGATGCTTTGTTGAGGATATGAAAAATAAAGGTCACTTGATAGCAAAAGGAAAGAAGAAGGGCAGAATGTTTACGTTGGATGCAGACATGTCTGAATTGAGTGCAGGAATGTTTGCACATGGGACTGGTGTAGTTGCAGATATTGATATATGGCATAAACGCATTGGTCATGTTAATGTACGACGACTTAAATTAATGCAGGCCCAAAATATTGTTGCAGGATTGCCTAAATTCAAGGTTGCAGAAATGCATAAGGTATGTGAAGCCTGCCAATTTGGAAAACATGCAAGGAAACCATTTCCTAGACATGTTCAAAAGAGTGAGAAGCCATTGGAATTAATCCACTCTGATGTGTAGACTACTAAAGCTGCATCTCTTGGAGGCTGTCATTATTTTGTCACTTTTATTGATGACTATAGCAGAAAAGTTTGGGTGTATTTTATGAAAAAGAAAAGTGAAGTTTTTGGGCATTTCAAAACTCTTAAAGCTATGGCTGAAAAAGAAACAGGTTTGCAAATAAAATGCCTAAGGTCAGATGGAGGGGAGAGTACCTCTCAAATGAGTTTGCAAGGTTCCTGTAGGAGCATGGCATAAAGCCGCAATATTCATGTAGTCATACCCCACAACAAAATGGAATTGCAGAAAGAAGAAACAGGCATATTGGAGATGTATCTCGTGCCATGCTCAATGAAAAAGACCTGCCAGATTTTTATTGGGCTGAGGCAGTTGCTACAGCAGTCTACATAATGAACAGGACTCCCAGTGCAGCAATACATGGGATGACTCCAGAGGAGAGGTATACTGGTAGGAAACCAGATATTTCTCATTTGAAAATTTTTGGTTGCATTGCCTATGTACATGTGCCAAATGAGTTGAGATCCAAGTTGGATCCAAAAGCTGAGAAGTGCATCTTTATTGGTTACTCTTTGCAGCAAAAAGGGTATAGATGCTATAACCCTTCTACTCATAAGTTTACAGTGAGCAGAGATGTTTTTGATGAGATGAGTAGCTGGTATAAACCAGTAAATGTGATTGATGATGTAGATGCACAAAATGGTAATGCTGCATAGAATTCACAGCAGCAGTCACAAAATATTAGTGGACCTGGAGTGTCCTCTAGCAGTGGTTCACATTCTTCGCCACGGACAGGCAGATTGAGATTAGGAGAATCTTCTCAAAGCAATGCAGATAGTGGTATGCAGGTATCACGAAAAGGAAAAGAGAAGGTTGATCAGCCCATGGTTGATGTGAATGCAGGTCACTCTTATGTGGATGGTGAATCCAGTGGCTCAGAATAGAGCATTGATGATGAGTTGGGTATTCCTTCTATTGTTACACCTGGAGTAAGGAAGACTAGGGATGTTTTGAGAGCACCTGGGAGTGAACCTATTTTGCGCAGGTCTACGAGAGCTAGGTATCCTGTGGATAGGCTGAAATATGATGGATTTACAGCCATTCACTATGCATATATAGTCAAAGTGATACAGGAACCAGAAGCCACTTCTTTTGAGCAAGCCATGGGAAAAGAAAAATGGGAGAAAGCCATGGATAAAGAAATGGATGCCTTGGAAGCAAATGTTGCATGGGAATTGGTACCTTTGCCTAAAGGTAAGAATGCAATTGGCTGTAAGTGGGTTTATAAGGTGAAGCACAATGCAGATGGTTCTGTGAACAGATACAAGGCAAGATTAGTAGTCAAGGGGTATGCACAAACATATGGCATTGACTATGAAGAAACATTCAGTCCGGTTGCAAGGATGGCAACCATAAGAGCAATCATTGCTATGGCTACATCAAAGGGATGGTCTTTACATCAGATGGATGTAAATAATGCCTTCTTGCATGGTGATTTGTAAGAAGAGGTCTATATGGAGCAGCCACCAAGTTATGTGCATGCTGTTCATCCTGAGTTTGTTTGCAGGTTGAAGAACGCCTTGTATGGCTTGAAGCAAGCACCTAGAGCATGGTTTGACAAGATAGGACAGTATCTTGTCACTATTGGCTTTCAGATTTCCAAGGTAGATTTCTCACTTTATGTGAGAAAAACAGAGAAAGGTATTATGCTACTTGTCATTTATGTTGATGATTTGATTATGACAGGTGACAGTGATAAATATATCCTTCATGTGAAAATGCTATTGAAGCAGAAGTTTGAGATGAAGGATTTGGGAGAGCTGTGTTATTTCTTGGGCATTGAGGTGATTAGATCACCAAGTGGGATACAACTCTTGCAGAGGCAGTATGGATTGGACATGCTGTCTAAATATGGGATGACAGGCTGTAAGCCTATTTCAGTTCCTTTGGAGCAGAATGTGAAGCTGAACGCAGATGCAGGTGAGCTTCTGGAAGACCCTACTATGTACAGACGCATAGTAGGAAGCTTGATTTATATGACTATTACCAGGCCAGATTTGAGCTATGCTGTTGGATTGGTAAGTCAGTTTATGCAGGCTCCAAGGAAACCGCATTTGGATGTGGCTAGATGCATACTCAGGTATGTGAAGTCCACATTGCAGTATGGACTATTTTATGAGACTGGGGTTCAGATACAGTTGCATGGATACACTGATGCTGATTGGGCTAGTAGCAATCATGATAGACGATCTACCAGTGGATATGTGTTCTCTTTTGGGAGTGCTGCAGTCACTTGGAGCAGCAAGAAACAGCCTACAGTTGCCTTATCCAGCACAGAGGCTGAGTACAGGGGCGCAGCAATGGCTGCATGTGAGGTAGCTTGGTTGCATAAGCTACTTTATGATATGCATCAGCCTACAGATGGGCCAGTTGTCATTTATTGTGACAACATGAGTAGTATACACTTGGCAAATAACCCAGTCTATCATGCTAGAACAAAGCACATTGAGGTGCATTATCACTATGTGCGGGAGAGGGTTTTAGTAGGTCTTATTGATCTAGTTTATGTCAGCACAGAGGATCAGGTAGCTGACATATTCACGAAGGCATTGGGCGCAGAGAAACTGCGCAAGTTCAGAGACCTACTTGGTGTGCAGGAATTGGGATTGAGCTCGAGGGGGAGTGTTGAGATATCGAGCTCCACTCGTGATATGCCAGGGTGACCGTTGTGCATTTATGTCACCGACGTGTTAGTTGCAGATGCGGTTGGTACACCGCCCATGAATAATAGCTACATGATAGCTATCCTTATCTACTCTAGTTCATGGCTCAGTTAGTATGCCACCTTAGTTAGTTGAGTTTGGTTTGAGACCCATATTTAGGGTTCTTCTACTTCTATATACTAGAGTTCTTTTTGGCCTACACAACTAAGAAGAGGAAAACTATTTTCAGCCTCCACCTGTGTGTGTATTCCCCCATTGTGCAAGCAAGAAAGCTACAAGTGAGACTCCTTCCTTCTCTCCCACAATCTTGACACTCGACCCTCTACTCATCTGTCTACGGACAATCAACCTGTGAGACTTGCACATAAGAAGGCAATGGACAGCCAATAGGCTTTACGTCCTGCATGCGGAAGTGCTCAAGGACTTTAAGAATGTACTCCGTCTGTGACAAGTAGAGGAGTCCTTGATGCTTGCCGCGTCTAATGCGCATACCAAGTATGTGAGAGGCATATCCCAGATCTTTCATCTCATAGCTTTTCTTGAGCTGAGCCTTAAGAGCATCTAGCTCATCATGAGCTTTCCCTGCTATCAGCATATCATCCACATAGAGGACCAAAATCAATAAAGAACCATCACGGCCTTTCTTTGTGTAAAGACACAGATCCATAGCACTCCTGCTGTAGCCCTATGATTGCATAAAGGCATCAAACTTATAATACCACTCCCTAGGTGCTTGTTTCAAGCCATAAAGACTTTTCTTCAATTTGCACACTAGGTGCTCCCTGCCACGTTCTGCAAAGCCCTTAGGCTGCTCCATATAAATCTCATCATGCAAGTCCCCATGTAAGAAAGCCATCTTGACATCCATCTGGAATAAATCCAAGTCAAGCTGAGCAACCAAAGCCAAGACTAAGCGCAAGGTGGTCATCTTAACCACAGGAGAAAGGACCTCATCAAAGTCCACACCATGCTTCTACTTAAAATCCTTTGCTACCAATCTAGCCTTGTATGCCGGCTTGGGGTGTCCAGGGGCACTTTTCAGCTTGTACACCCACTTGCATGGCAAAGCCTTCTTGCCCGTAGGCAAGGAAACCAAATCCCAAGTGTCATTATTATGCAAGGAGTCTATCTCAGACTACATAGCCCTCTCCCAAGAGTGACTGTCACCCCTGCGCATAGCCTTATCATAAGTGAAAGGCTCTCCTGCATCTGTAACCAAGACATAATGCATCAAGGGCTAAAATCTATCAGGTGGACGTTTGTCTCTAGTAGACCCAGGCTTTGCTGCCTGCCCAGTTGCCTATCCAACACCCTGACCATGAGCATCTACTGCAACTGTAGGATATCCAACTGACTATGCGGGAGCTCTCAGCTCCTCCTGAAATATGACCCTACAGATCTCAACAACTCTCTCAGGCTGCCTATGCATCTTTTCTTCATGGAAGACTACATCATGACTGTGGATGACTTTCTACACTTGCGGATCCCAGAGACGGTAACCCATCTCTCCTGCATCCCCATAACCAAGGAAAATGCATTTGACACTCTTAGGATCCAGCTTACTTCTCTTGTCCTTGGGCACATGGCAAAATGCCTCACATCCAAAGACACGAAGATGTGCATAAGAGGGAGGTTTTTCAGTCCATACCTCCTCTACAACCTGGAAGTTCAAACCACTAGAAGGTGATCTGTTTATGACATGCACAGCTCTACTAACTGCCTCAGCCCAAAAGCTCTGTGGTAGGCATGTGTGGCTAAGCATACTACGTATAGATTCCTAGATGGTTCTATTCATCCGCTTAGCCAAACCATTCTAGGGGGGGTGTAGGGGGCGGTCAACTGACGCTTAATATCCCTCTCATCACATAACTGCTCAAAAGCATGTGAGATATACTCACCCCCATTATCTGTCCTTAGACATTTTAGCATATACCCAAACTCGTTCTCAACCAATGCAAGCCATCTCTGAAACATAGCCAAGACATCGGATTTCAACTTAATGGGATAAGCCCAAACTTTTCATGAAAAATACAATACATCAATAGTATATCCCGAACATGTAGGCGGTAGAGCATTCGTATGTAGCATCCATAAGCATGTAAGACATCAAGTACATCCCAATCCAAACTCTGACAAGCCAAGTAACATCGAAGACAACTCCAGATAATCCAAAATGTATCCAAGTTAGAGCTTCAATGAGCACTCAAGTTCAACGTATGCATAGGGTAATCAACCGGGACCAAGTCGTAGGCAATAGGTATGCATAAACCCAAGGAGCATCACTGTCAAAGCATATACCAGTGTCAAGCATGAACCACGTTAACGAGTGCGTAATGTCAAAGCTCTTCCAAAAGCATCCAGAATGAAATCCAAGCTCGAAGTCGTACCCCGAAGATCAATACTTCACGGCATATATCCAAGACATAGGCTGGAACCAATAGGCATAACCCAAGGCATGTGTAATAGCTTCATCCCGCTTTAATTACATCCAAGAATGACTGTCAAAACTAAGAAATTTCAGCACCAAAATCAGCTCCAAATGGTTGCCAAACAATAGGCATACATTCCCCTAACATGTAGGCATCATACGGGACACCGGGCATCAAATGACAATGTCGGGCAAGCATAAACATCAAATGTTACTGTAGCACTGTTATAAACTTTCTATGGATGGTTATGACAGTTCCAAAATAGTGGTAAATCAAACCATAAGCAATGTCCATGCTCAAACCTTCGATACCAAGCATCAAAGCATGTGCAAATGCCTCAAATGAAGCATGTTTAAGTACCCAATGGCCTCCTGGAGCTTGAGTAGTACCTTGTGATGCACATGAAGACCAGCCTAAAAATCAGGTGCAAATAGCGTGTTGCTGTCCTAGGTGGCCTATAGTCCACGTGGCATAAATGGGGTTGAGAAGGGGCTCAAGTAGGTGCCCAAGGGGGCACACAACAAGCCTCAAGAGGTCTTGATCAAGAGCAATGTAGATATGAAGTAAGGGAGCTTCAATGGTGGCTACCCCAAACTTTTTACAGCCTGTGTGACCTGAAAATAACACAAAACCCTATGGAGAATGAAGCAATACCTCTAATGTAATGCCCTGAAGGTGCCCAACAATGCTAGGAAGAAGCTCGGAAAGTCGGGGAGTGACGAGAGCTCGAAGGAGTCGAATATGGCTGCCGCGGGAAGGAGACCCAATGCGAGTGGGGAGTCAATGGGAAGCTGAGAATGTCATGCACCAAGTTCAAGAGTCGGGAAGCCAAGATCTGATACCAGTTGAAAGGTGAGAAGGATCGAAGCTTGGACTTAAGAGCTTTGGTGGGAGAGCAAGAGCAAGAAAGAGAGAGACAAGAAATGGGAACTCCAATAGTCACAATGTGTGATGGGGCCTTCCTTTATTCAAACTGTAACTAAAAGAATAAAGAATAAAGTGACGGTGACGGGCGCCCGCCACCACCTGCAGTGTGCAGTGACGGTGACTGTCAGTGTAGTAATACATGGGCGGCTAGGCGGAGGCGCCTTTACCCCCAACACTTCCATTACAAGTATTCATGATATGACACCATTTGAGAAGTTGTATGGCTACAAGCTTGATATCAGTCACATGAAAGTATTTGGATGCCTTGCTTATGTGCATATCCTTGATGAGAAGAGGAAGAAGCTAGATCCGAAAGCACATAAGTGTGTCTTCATTGGTTATTCACAGGAGAATAATCCATATAAATGTTATGATCCCCCTACTCGGGAGACACTAATAAGAAAATATGTTATCTTTGATGAGATGGCCTCTTGGTATGCATTACAGGCTGCAGTGCCATCCGATATGTCTTCTACACAGGCTTCTACAGTTGATTCGCAACAACAGAGTACTACGTTGACAGGTCCTAGTGGTATGGCAGTATCTTCTTGGATAGGGAGGTTGCGGAGCTCTACCTCACTATCCACTGACACCAGTATGTCAGTGAGGGGGAGATATGATATGGTAGACAAAAAAGGAAAAGAACAAGCTTATGATAATACATCTGGTGTGATGACACCTGGCAGGATGACTTCAAGCTATGACATAGCTGATAGTCTAGACAGTGAGCTTGGTATTCCGATTGTGCATACACCTGGCACTAGGCAGAACAAGTACATTCCGCCTCATGAGAGAGGGGAATCAAGTAGTTCACCACAACTTAGACACTCGCAGAGAGTCAGGTACCCTATGGATACGCTGACTTACAGTGGTTATTCTGCGAAGCATTATGCTTATATGACAAAGGTGACAGAGGTCAAAGAACTTGCTACATATGTTGAAGCAGTGATGGATAAAAATTACTGCATAGCTATGGATGAGGAAATATCTACCTTAGTTGAAAATAAAACATGGGACCTTGTGCCACTGCCAAAAGGAAAGAAGACCATTGGCTGCAAATGGGTCTACAAGATTAAATGCAAGTCAGATGGCAATGTAGAGAGGTACAAAGCTAGGTTGGTTGCCAAGGGTTATGCCCAACAGTATGGGTTAGACTATGAGGAAACATTCAGCCTTGTTGCCAAGATGGCAACCATACAAACAATGATCTCATTGGTTGCTGCTAAAGGCTGGAAATTGCAGCAGATGGATTTTAAGAATGTGTTTCTCAATGGTGATTTAGCAGAGGATGTTCATATGGATTAGCCTAAAGGGTATGTACACCCTAATTTTTAGCATTATGTATGCAAGTTGAAAGGGAAAGGGAGAGAGAATGAATGAAGAGAGAAAGAGGAGATAGAAAAGAAGGGCAAGATAAAGAGAGGAAGGAGAGTGAAAGAAGAGAGAGAGAGGAAGAAAGAGAGATATAAAGAGATGGAAAGAGAGAGAAAAAGAGATATAGAGAGAAAAAAATAGAGAGGGAGAGAGAAATAGGGAAACAATGAGAGAATGAGAGAAATGGGAAAGAGAGAAAAGTAAAGGGAGAGGGGGAGAGAGAGATAGGGAGACATTGCTTTCAATATCTTTATTTTTTAAGTTTCTTATTTTCTCTCTTTAATTTTGTTTAACAAGATGCATTGAGTGAGAGTGGAAAGGGAAAGAGAGAGAGAAATAGAGAGAAGGGAGGGGGAGGAAGAGAGAGACAGAGAGAAATAAAAAAGGGGAGAGAGAAGGGCTTCATAAAAAATAGAAAGATAGAGAGAGGGGGGAAGGGAGAGATTAAGGAAGGCAAACAAGGAAAGGAAAAGAGAGAGAGAGAGAGAGAGAGTGTGTGTGTGTGTGTATGTGTGTGGGGGGAGAGAAATAGAAAAGGGGATAGATAAAGATAAAGAGAAGGAGAGAGAAAAGGAATGGAGAGAAGTAGAGAGATGGGGGGAGAGAGAAACAAAGAGAGATGAAGAGACGTAAACAATGAGAGGGAAAGAGAGAAAAAGAGAGGTGGGGAGAGAAATAACAAGGGGGAGAGAAAAGGAATGGAGGGAAATATAAGAATAGAGAGCGAGAGAGATGAGACTAAAATAGAGAAAGAGAAACAATGAGAGAAACAAAAGCATATTGTTTGCCCCCTATAACATAGACGAAATGAACAATGATGATGGTTGTGACATCCAAGATCGTGAGGCATAACTTAATCAGTGTGTCCTATGTCCTTGCACTTAGTGCAAGAGCTAGCAATTAGACGAAAGCATCACTTTTCTATAGACCAAGTGTGATGCTTCGATGAGTCTCAACCGAAGATCATTGACTAGGTAATCTCAGACTTTGAGCAAACAGAAAGAAAAGTGTGTATCAATCATGCTTTACATTTGCGGTGTAACTGAATATCACATACAATAATATTAGATGTGCCCTAGAAATATCCACATAGAGGTGGTGCTCTATCTTCAAAAATGAATGCACCTATAGCCCATCAGAAGAGTTCAATAAACCCATTGGAAGGCATGCCGCTAACTACACCCTCGATATCAGAAGAGACGATGAACCTTTCAGACCTTCCTCTAATCCCGGAGCCTAAGATGGAGGTAATGATCAATGCATTACCGCCCATGGATGTCGAGTCATTTGATCCACTAAGAGAGAAGGCATCTATACCATTATATGAGGGGTACCAATTATCTCACTTAAAGATGCTACTTGCGCTCCTAAGTGTGTAGGCAAAGTATGGATGGAGCAATGCGAGTATGACCGAGTTATTCAAGTACATACTATGCTCCTTTTTTTTAACTTTATGCTCTTCAAAGGTGCTTGGTTTCTTTTTCAAGTTGCTAAAATATCACATATTAGCAATTGAAAACACAATGCCTGAGTCCCATGATGATGCATGATTAGTGTTACAAAGAAAGCATGGCATGGAGTACAATAGCATCCATGCATGTGTCAATGCTTGTGTGCTATTTCGAGGAGACTATGAGACTATGGAGATATATTTGAAGTGTGGTCCTCACAAGTATTGACATGACTTGCAAACCATCCCTTGAAAGATCCTGATACACTTTTCACTTATACTGCATATATATCACATATTTTGTACATCATGCATGGTGAGCTTAACAAAGTGGCATGTGGAAAATAAATCCAAAGATGGAGTCCAATGAATATCAACAAATTCATGCGCATGGAGCCACATTGACTCCACCTTTCCAAGCTTTGCATGAGAGCCAAGGAATCTTTGGCTCGGTCTTACTATAGATAGTGTGAATCCATTTGGTCTCTGCTCAACTTCTTACAATGTGTGGCATGTGGTCTTTGTAAACTACAACATCCTGCCATGGCTTTCTACAAAAAAAGGACACTTTATCCTTAGCTTACTCATTCATAGGTGCTACAAAGTCAAGAACATGGACATTTACCTCCATCCATTAGTTGATGACCTCAAGTTTTTATGGGAAGAGGGGGTCACTATGGAAGACATGAGCCAGCATGATGGAGTCATTTCTAATCATATCATCAACCTCCTTGCATTGGTGCCTTGGATTCTCTAATGATATTATGAATGTATCCATCCCTCTAACGTACCCATTGCTGAAAAAGGTCTCTGAGAGTTTCTCGTACCTTGATATGACTTGTAGTCATGGAAACCAAACAACATAATGGGATGGGTGGTAAAGGGGTGGATGTCCGTATCTGAATGAGATGATGAACTGATTAATGTCCAATCAACGTAAAGAAATAAAAACCATAATCTAAATCATGCTACCATCTCTTACAAGCACTCACTGTCAACGTTTCCAACTAGTCTTCTATGCATGCTTGCACAATACGTTTATCTCGCAAGTGACTGTGAGAGCAGTCTCGCCAGGCCTCTATCATGTGCTCATTTTTAGTTCTTTGCATTCGCTTCTTCTTGGTTTGTGTGTGGCCACACCCTTGCTATGCACTAAAGGACTAAATGTTTTGATGCGGTCGTCACTTTTCTTGTTAGTATCTCTCTCGAGCTTTCTCTTACCCTTCCTCATTTGCATCATCAAAGCATGCCCAGCTTCTCCTAGTGTCACTCCTTTCCCACATGCAATTGCAACGGTTGCCTGTAGCTCAATTATCGCATTGGTATTGCTCTCCCTCTCGCTCTTGGAGGACAACTCCCCCCTTGTGATTGCATGTTGTTGGTGACAATACATGTCATCCTACTCTAGATCATGGAGGCAAGTCAGAGTCCTCTTGGGAGACTCGTCCATCTCTCTCTTTCTTGCAAACAATGATCTGAAATAGGGTAAGAGGGGGAGATAGAGCAGCTGTAACAAAAATCAAGAGAGGGGCTACTTACCATCTGTTCCATTGGCCATTGCATAATTGTGTTTTCCTCAACGTCAATCTCAGTATTGCCTTTGCCACAAGCCTTCACACTCCTCTGATGCACAATGGTGATAAGAACTCCCACTTGTCCAAGGAGCAAGCTCGGTGAGAGGAATGTTTGTCGAATTAAACCTTATGCGATCCTTTTATCGCCCTCAAAAAGGGTAACATGATCTTGTCTTTTGAAATCTAATTTGGCCATGATAGAGGGGCTTAGGGTTACTTCTTGCATATATATTGCTTCCTTGATTTCTTGCCAATCAAATACCAATTGAGAGAGAGAGAGAGAGAGAGAGAGAGAGAGGGGGGGGGGAGAGGCAAGGAGAGGAAGAGATGACATTGGGATAAGAGAGAGAAAGAGAGAGAGAAGGGGGGAGGGAAAGTGAGTGAGTGAGAGATGGAGAGAGAGAGGGGAAAAGCCTAGGATAGAAAGGTGAGATAGAGTATGTGTGACTATGAGAGAGAGAGAGAGAGAGAGAGAGAGAATCGTGCCAAGGGTAGGGGATAGAAAACACAAATTTGAATTGCAAGGGGAGGGGAGGGGGTCCTTTTAAAGACAAACGAGAGTGAGTGAGGGAGGGATATATATATATATATATATATATATATATATATATATATAGAGAGAGAGAGAGAGAGAGAGTCACATACCAAGAGTCGTGGGAACGATTCGCAATGTGAAAAGGGGGGAATGGGTCCTTTTATAGGTGAAGGAGAGAGAAAATGGAGGGCGAGAGAGAAAGAGTGATGAGAGAGAGGGGAAAGAGAGAGGACATGCAATATGTGTAATTTTTTCCCACCAGAAGGGGTTGCTAGCAACGCCTTATCAGACAATTTTTTTTTTTCGATGACTCCATTCTTCACAAGAGTAAATTTTAGCCCAACTAAATTTATGGTTTTTTTTCACCCAATAAGGGGCTACTTGCAACCCCTTCTCGGTGAAAAAACAAACCATAGCTCAGAGAATAGACATCATGGGGAGAAGAGAGACCCACAAAGTATGGGTTTTTTTTTTGCTCAAGAAGGGGCTACTGGCGACCCCTTCTCATCGAAAAAAAATAATCCACAAGTCCGAGAATAGAGAGCATGGGAGAAAGAGAGAGTAACAGAGTGATGAGAGAGGGGATGAGAGAGGGAGAGCATGCAATATTTTTTCATTTAGGAAGGGACTGCCGGTGATGCCTTCTTGGCAAGAAAAAATACTACATTTTGCATTCTCTCTCTCTCTCTCTCTCTCTCTCTCTCTCTCTCTCTCTCTCTCCCCCAAGTATTCTTGGACATGTGGGTTTTTTTTCCATTGAGAAGGGGTCGCCGGTAGCCCCATCTTGGGTGAAAAAAAAACCCACACTCTCTTGCTCTCTCTTCCTCCCATGCTATCTATTCTCGAAATTGTGGTTTACTTTTTCGCCAAAAAGGGGTCGTCGAAAATCCCTTATTGGGCGAAAAAAACCCACAAATCCAATTAGGTGAAATTTTACTCTTGCCAGGAATGGGTCACTAGAAGAATTTCTCATCCGATAAGGGGCTACCTATGACCCCTTCCTGGCAAGAAAAAATTACACATATCACATGTCCTCTCTCTTCCCCCTCTCTCTCATCACCCTTTCTCTCCCCCCCATTTTCTCAACTAATTAACTAATATTTACTTATTTAACTTTACAAGAGAAAGAGAGAGATATAATTTTCAATAATAAACTAATTAAGTAATCAAATAATTAACTACTTAAATAAAAATTAGTTACTAATGAAATTTTAATTAATAATTAATGGTTAATAATTATTAATTATTAGTTACTAGCTACACTTTAATTACTAGTTACTAATTATTGATTACTAATTTTAATGATGAACTATTTATTAATTATTAACTACTTTTTAACTAACTATGAACTAATAAATTAATTAAAATTACTAATTATTAACTATTTAAAAGTAATTATAAAATATTATTAACGAATTATTAACAAAAATCATAAGCAACTATTAACTGACTCATTAAATCAAACATGGTAGGATAATTGGAAAACATAAGCAAAAACTATTTAAGTGCATGCGAGTGTGAAATGAGAGGGAATATTCTCGATTATTCAATGGTCTTGATAATTCGAGAGACTTCTTATCGATATGAATAGGATTAACAAGGGCCGTTGAGCACTTACCAACCTGGGGTCCCATCTTAGACTTAGTGTTATTTTAGGGTGCTTGGGTCAGGCTATGCCCTACGAGCATAGGGGCCAAGATTTTGCTCCCCCCATTTCTTACTCTCATTGAACCAAGTGTATGGAATCAATTTTCTTTGATCTTGGTTGTTCACGCAAGTAACTACCCTTGCTTGATGCTAAAAGGTTGTTAGGAGACCTTAGAATTATAAATTAGCAATCTCAAGTCAATCCTTGTGAGATGAGCCAACTCCCCTACAAGGTAGACTCTGTTATCAAACTAAACAAGAAAGTTTATGATTTCCTTAGGATTTTGGATGATATTGTTTAGTGTCAAGACTATATGGCCTATTGAGAATGCCTATCTAGTTACATCATGATAGGAACATTAGAGGTGGTGTTAGAGCAAAACATTGGTAAAGAACCTAAGTCTATATGAATAATTTTTTTGAAAATTCATTGGATTTTTCTAATAATTGATAAGCCTATGACTTTAGAGACTCTTAGAATACTTGATGGGCTAGGAGATGTCCCAAAAGGAATGTATGACTTGGCTTGTCAAATGACTACTGCATTTGATTCTACATGGCCATGATTGTTGTTAAGACACTCTTTAGAAATTACTTCTTACTTAATCTATAAGAAGAGTGAAAATGGAACGATTGGAATTTGATCATCGACCTAAAGATACTAGCCAACTATCAAAGGACCTAGTGAAGGTTAAAGTATTTGAAGAGATGTGCTTAGATTAATTCTTTAGGTTCTTTGAGACCAAGAAGGGGGAGGGAGGGGGGGGCATACACATGATCTCTCTCTCTCTCTCTCTCTCTCTCTCTCTCTCTCTCTCTCTCTCTCTCTCTCTCTCTCTCTCTCTCTCTCTCTCTCTCTCTCTCTCTCTCTCTCTCTCTCTACACAGACACATATATATATATATATCATAAAAAGCAAAAAACGCCTTCCCTTTTCCCAAATTAAGTAATTAATTAATTGATTAATTAACTTACCAATCAATCTATTAATTAATTAAGTAACTAATAAAAATTAAGTAATAAATTTTCAAAATTAACTAATTGATTAATAACTTTTTAAATTTAATTATTTAATGAGTAATTAATTAATTAAGCAACTAATTAACATGTAATTCTCTCTCTCTCTCTCTCTCTCTCTCTCTCTCTCTCTCTCTCTCTCTCTCTCTCTCTCTCCACACACACATATATATACATCATAAAAGACAAAAAACACTTTCCCTTTTTCTAAATTAGCTAATTAATTAATCAATTTAAGAACTTACTAATCAATATTACTAATTAATCTAACGAATCAATCTCATTAATTAACTTAATTAGTTAATTAACTTACTAATTAACTAATTAATTATACTAAATAATAATTGATTTAATAATTATTAAGTCAATTAACTAGTTAAAAATTTAACTATTAACTAATTAATTAATTAACTCGCTAATTAATCTATTAACTATTTAAGTACCTAATAAAAATTAAGTAATAATCTTTTAAATTAACCAATTAATCAATAAAATTTTAACTTTAAGTATTTAATAAGTAATTAATTAATTAAGTAACCAATTAACCAATTAGTGAATAACTAATTGATAATTAATTAAGTAATAAAAAACTAAGTAATTAATTAAGTAACTACTTAACCAATTAAGTAATTAATTATTAGCTAACTAATAAATTTTTTTATTAGTTAATTAGTTAAAATTAATAACTAAGTGCTTAAAATTAATCACTCTCTAATTAAATAAATAATTAGTTTAATAACTATTAAGCTAATTAATTAGCCAATAAAATTATATATTGGTCGATTAAATGAAATTAATAACTAATGACTTAAAATTAATAACTAAAATCTAAAAACCAATTTAATAATAACCAATAACTAGTTACTTGAAATTAATAACAAATAAGTAATAATAGATTATTTATTTATTAGTTATAAATTACTTAATTAAAATAAATATTAACAACTAATAAATATCTTTAATTCAAGTAATAATTACTAAATTGAATTTTATGTATTTATTTTATTAAAATTATTCAATAATTTTATCGCATAGTTATTTAGTAATTAAAATTATTTATTATTTAATTGATTAATATTAATCTATTAATTAAAGTATTAATGATTTATGCTAATAATATAAAAATTATTAACACATATATAAATCAAATAATATTTACTAAGATGGTATCAATTAGTTCATTGATTAGTTAATTAGTGTATCAATCAAATTATATCAATTAGATTATTAAATAATTTCTTAATTGATGTTAGTTAGCTTGTTTATTAGTTCATGCGTATCAACTATTTTATTAATTAATTAGTTATTATAGTTATCAATTAGTATGAAGTGAACCATTGGTATATTAATATTACTTAACTTGTCTATTAATTTATATGTTAGTATTAATAATTTCATATAAATCGATGTGTTAGTATAGTAATACTAATTAATTAGTTAATATGATTTTACATTAATATGTTAGTTGTATGAGATTTTTTTAGGGAATGAAGAGAGAGTGCAAGTGCATGTGAATTAGGATTGTTCTGCCCGCTGAGAAAGGGGTCGCCTCCGCTTCATGCATCTATCTTGATTATTTGGGCCTAGGGTCTAGGGTATGTGAGAGAGAGTGCGTGTGGGCCAGAATGGTTGATGAGAGAGAGTGCATGTGGGATGGGATCATTTTGTCACCATAGGAGTCACCGACACCCCACTATTTGGTATAGAAAAATATGACAAGCACCCCTCCCCTCTTTCTCTCACATCTCTCTCTTCGTATGGCACATGTCTCCCAATCTCTCTCTCTCTCTCTCTCTCTCTCTCTCTCTCTCTCTCTCTCTCTCTCTCTCTCTCTCTCTCTCTCTCTCTCTCTCTCTCTCTCTCTCTCTCTCTCTCTTTGACATGCATTTAATGCCCCACTATCTCAAAGTGGTTATATAAGGCCACACACCCCCTATGACACAACACCTCCCACTCTCTCAAGTTGTGGAATATTTTCTTAGTCTTGTAGGTATGTACACATCTCTCTCTCTCTCTCTCTCTCTCTCTCTCTCTCTCTCTCTCTCTCTCTCTCTCTCTCTCTCTCATGCATTTAATGCCCCACTATCTCAAAGTGGTTATATAAGGCCACACATCCCCTATGACACAACGCCTCCCCCTCTCTCAAGTTATGAAATATTTTCTTAATCTCGTAGGTATGTACACATCTCTCTCTCTCTCTCTCTCTCTCTCTCTCTCTCTCTCTCTCTCTCTCTCTCTCTCTCTCTCTCTCTCTCTCTCTCTCTCTCTCTCTCTCTCTCTCTCTCTCTTGTATATGACATACACCCCCACACTAAGTCTTTCAATGACACCCAGATCTGACATGCGTATTCGTAAATGTGTAGATAGCTTTGGAAATGGATCCAACATCTAGTGCTACACCAAATACCGAGGTCCGCATATATGTATCCTCCCTCTTTGCCAAACCTACTGTGCACTATACAAGTAGTCAGTTCCAGATGTTGAAGAAGGAAGACATTTGTAATGGCAATGGCTACTCTATTCTTGCTATCACCCATGCAAATGGCCGAATAAAAAGCACACCGATCCATTGTAACAATGAGCATGAGGCTATCCAAGTACATGTTCTGGATACCTTGGTCTCACAAGACTATCTTGTTGAATAAGGAAATGGGTCTACATTGCAACCTTTCCCCACCATAAACCTCACCCAAAGCCCTTGCAGCATTGAGAAAACAACAATCACCGTGGAAGCCTCACCACCCCCCTAGACATTGAGAAAAACAAAACCATCCCTATCACGATTGATGTGGAAGAGGAGGGATGCAAAAATCCTCTTATGTTGTAAGTGTGGTTGAGTACATAATGTCTTCGAGGGGCCAACACCAAGTGTTACATCATTTGCTTCAGAATATGAGCATTATAGAGAGAGTGGAGGAGATCCAAGTTTTGTATGATGGCAATGTGGCATACGAGCTTCCACTAGTATAGCAAACAATATGCATCTATAATGGAGGGTATGGAGCAAAAGTATGATGGTCATTGCTAGACAAACCCCGCATCAACATCGATGGCATATTTGTTAGTACTATTCCCCGAAGCAAATGTATCAGAGAGCTAGAGTGTCCCAATTGAAATTGTACTATGGCAGGTTGATTTTTGACTCCCCAAACAAGGTGGCATGGACAAGTACAAGATTCTTCATACGCTTCTCTATCATTAAAATGATTGCAGAGTCTCATGACATGGTTCTAGTACCCTATTGCAACTAAACCATACTGATCAAGTCCCAATACATGCCATGCAGGTAAACTCGATACCAACATACTGACTGTCGGAATGTCTGTTGATGGTCTTAGAAGCCTTGGATGCTTCTATTGTAAGAACCCCCCCATCCTGCTCTCCAAGTGGGAGTGTGTAGTGTATTATGTGATGTCAATGAGGCCAATGTCAAGACTATTCATCCATCAAGGCACACACAACCATGAGGTGCAAAGAGGCACATGTAGAGCTAATGTCAAAGAGGTGTGAAAGACTATAGAGGAAATGGTAAGAGACTTAAGTGCAATTGGACCTCAACACCTGCAAATGACTATGGCTAGAAGGCTAGTGATGAGTGCATTGGTTTGTGAGCAAGGTGTCCCCATGTCTGACACTGAACTCTTGATGATGCTCAAGGAACTCCAACCACTCATTCAGAGGAACATGTAATATATTATTACATTCACAACACATTCTAAAATATCATTGACAATCCATGCATATGAAGATCAATATTCTGTGCATGCGGGTTCAAACACATGGTCCGTGCAGCACATGCTGAGAGCGATCAATGAATAGAATCTCATCTTCTCAAGTTAAAACAATGTTGTGCATACAAATTTTTCCATGGTAGCTTATTTCCTAGGCAAGCTGTTGACAATGATAGTAGGTGCTTTATATTCAAAATGTCAACGACTGGGCCAACTTCAGGGGTTAACTTAGTGAATTGTATGCAAAGGAATGGCATTGGGGACCTATGCAATAACTGGATATGCTTTGACCACGTGCATTGCATTATTGATTAGACCACCATCGTAGCACATGTGTATGACCCAAGGTAATTTCTCTTACGTGATTCTACTGTCACAAAATGAACTTAAGTAACATAGTTCTCCTTACTCTTCCATTCATGTATTGTGTTTCTATAGTGTACAAGAGTTGATGACTTTGGCAATATATGAGATGAAGAAAGAGGATACAAATGCACAAGCTCTTTTTTAGACAAAGATGAATGAAGTGATGGAGAAGTGTGGACACCCAAGCATTAATTTTGGAGAATTCATGGCACATGAGGCAGCCACCAATTGGAGGGCCATCCACACAATGTTCAATGGTGGTCTAGACAACATAATGCAAGAAAGGGAGAGATCTTGCTTATTTCATTGGAAACAAAGTCTCCAAATACACACATCATAGTATGTGCACAAGAATTTCCAAGATGAGAATAAGCGTTTGTGCCACATGTGGAGTGTGCAGTCACGGAAGATGATGCAACAATGCAATATCAATTCATTCAGGCTTGGTGGGCCTCATGAAAAGTTGTAGATTGCAATATACCATCAATGGATTGTTGGCTTAGTTGGTGGCATACCGCATTTGGTTTCTCACGCTCCATACCTTCTCGTACTGTATTTTTGTCCAAGTGGTGGAGGACATTGCTCATATGCCAACCACAAACCTAGTAGAGCCAATGCATGCAAGTTGGTTGGCAAGGGAGGGATTCAAGGGATCTATCATCTTTTCCAATACATGTGTCAGTGATTTGGCCAATGCTCTACTACAGAGCACAAAACGATATGCATTCATTGGTGGAAAGTTCCATGGTGTAGGACCTAGTGTAGAGAAGCTTTTGAGTTGACTACAACAAGGAATTAGCCCCACACTCAAGCAATGGCAAGGATGGTTGAGGAGGTGGCAAGAGGAACTGAATTGCATAAACATCCTAATTTTCGAGGGGACAATGTGACTATAGCCACGCCTCTCAAGACCTGAGTATGTGACCAAAAAAAGTATGTGACCAGTCAAGGGCAGTATCACCAAATTGTTCGGAGGAAATGGTGGTGGAGACAGTCCTTCATGACACCGTTTGGGCTATAAGAAGGATTCTAGCTCATAGTCGTGTACAATGTCAAGGATGGTTGGG
Source organism: Lygodium microphyllum (assembly GCF_053477565.2). Lineage (NCBI taxonomy): Eukaryota > Viridiplantae > Streptophyta > Polypodiopsida > Schizaeales > Lygodiaceae > Lygodium > Lygodium microphyllum. Next base: position 134,261,060 of record NC_141155.1, read on the forward strand.
AGCTAGAGAGGGAAAATACAAAAAACCTATAAAAAATATGTCACATGGGATGCCTGCACCTTTGTTTTGGGGCATCATGGAGTGGTCTAGCTCAAGAGGAGAAGCTAGAAATCAACATGGAATGTGGCACCAATTCATGTGGTTTTGTAATGATAGTGTGGACCATACATGGAAAATTTGTTCTTCCATTCATCGCAAACCACCCAAGGTTCCATAAGTATGGCCAAGTGGCAAAAGATACAAATTTGACTGTAGAAGAAATCCACATGTTGTAGAGTGGTGGGTTTGTTTTACAAAAGGTGGCACAAGAAGGTGGATGCTTACGAGGGCTCATGTAGATATCGAAGAGGTGTTTCACAAGCTGCAAGGAAAAGGATAGACTCAATGTTGCCTCTAGATGCAGCTGCGAAGGGCCACACAGTGGTGAAGCCCTTGAAGCATGAGGTTTTCAAACAAGAGACACCTAACTCAAGTGTCATGCATGAGTGTTATGATGTGCACATTGCAAAGAATCCAACATGTAAGTGTCAGGATTTCATGGACCGTGCCACAAAAGGAAAAGCGTATTTGGCATGCAAGCACCAATACTATGTGTACCTCTAAGTGTTTGAGATGGATGCAAATGCCAACATGTTTATACCCCAACCCACACTCACTAAAGAGAACTTATACATTGTATTTGGAAGCAAAAGATTTTTTCCAACACCACCTATACTATGACTAGCAATGCAATGCCAACACTACCTCTTAGCACAACCACATTTGATTTTGCCGAGAAAGTACTGTTATACAATCCAATTGGATGGCTCGTGTCAAAATATTGACAAGCCTTTGGTGACCTTGTCTCTCTTAATTTGACAAGCAAATGCACTTTTTCCAAAGTTAACACAATATAAATGTACATCTGGATTGCGTGTATGAATTGTCTCGAGTCATATTTGTTGGGGAGAGGGGGGGAGGGGAGGGAGCTATCAATCCATTGCAATTAAAGTTCTAAAAACACCGAGTGGCCGCCTAAGCATTTATATTATGTGTGTGAGAGAGAGAGAGAGACAGACAGACAGACAGACATAATTAGGATTTAAGAGAAGTGTTTGTTACAACACGTGCCATAATCTGATGTGAGGCATTATTATACAATGTGGACTGATCGCATGCATGAAAGAGAGAAAGTGAGAGAGAGAGAGAGAGAAGGGGGGGAGATAAACACGGAGAGTGAGAGAGTGATTAAGATTTATATACATGTGTGTGTGTGTGTGTGTAGAGTGAGAGGGAGAAATTGCATGTACAACCCTAAATTAAGAGAGAGTAAAGACATGGAGTAATTTGTGAGAGTGAGAGAGAGGTGTGGGATGTGGTGTTCCGTTCTATCGAGGTGATCGCATGAATGAATCCATGTTATGTGCAAAGAGAGAGAAATCTTTTACACGAGATGGCGTGCTATTTTATCAAGTGTGCTAGAAAGAGAAAAAGAGAATATACACATAGAGAGAGAAACTAAGAATGAGAGATGAGAGAGAGAGAGAGAGAGAGAGAAAGAGAGAGAAAGAGGAAGAGATGAAATTAAGAATGAGAGACAAGAGAGAGAGAGAGAGAGAGAGAGAGAAAGAGAATATACACATAGAGAGAGAAACTAAGAATGAGAGATGAGAGAGAGAGAGAGAGAAAGAGGAAGAGAGGTACATACAGTGAAGGTAGTGGTGGCAATCATGGAGGTGGTGAGGATAATAGTAGTGGTGGTGGAGGTGATGACAATGGTGGCAGTGGCAGAGATGGTGGTAGTGGTGGTGGAGGTGGAGGTGGAGGTAGCTGTGGTGGTGCTGGCCGCAGTGGTAGCAACAGTGGCAGCGATGGTGGTGGAGGAAGTTGTGGTGGTGGTGGAAGTGGAGGTCAAAAAAATCTAGGGGTAGAATAAGTGGACTATGTGGAATAAGAAATAGATGTTGCCCAAAAAAGCTTGCTCAAAAAGCTTTCTTCTTGCCCTTTCCCCATGCATGACTTTCTTGGATTCGAGAAGTGCTCAGTAAAAGTGGGCTTCTGTTTTTGTTTGCTGATATCTAACATGACTCGTTTAAGTTTGTGTTGACTAGATATGGATATTGTGATAGGTTTTCTTATCTCAAGTTGTATGGGTTGTAGTTAAACTCTCGAAGGTCATAGACCATGAAGAAGATCGTATATCAGGGGCATGCCACTTTCATACCGGAGGATCATGAACTAAGGGAAGATTTTCTTGGATGACCTTCAATACAAATGAATGTCCAAAGCTGGTATGAGTTGAAAATAGTCCACGAGAAGTCACATCCAAGCGGAATGCGATGGTTCTCAATTTTCTATGAGTTGTCATAATGGACCCACTCACAGATCCCATGCATATTTTCAAGAATGTGGGTAGTTTATTGTGGGACAAGAAACAGAGAAACTATAGGGGCACAAATGAATTTGAAGGAGATAGACAAGATGGAGGTGCTTTGGCTTTGAGGATCACTTGCAACGACCTCGTACTCCTTTGGTCCTATCCATTAAAGAAGAGTGCACGGTAAAGCCAATTATCAGGTCTATTTGCACCCCAACGAGTATGATGTGTTCCCTCATGTCTGCTTTTTCTAAACATGACCAACTAATAGAACTAAATTCCCATGATTGGCACAAGATATGCTAGGTTTGTCTCAACGTTGATAGCAAGTAACCTCAGTATTTCACTATTTTGTGTCGATTCGATGTTCGTAATGCTTTAAATTTCTAGTAATTTGAACTATTGATCGTAATTTGTGGGGTGTCTCACTCCAAAAATACACTCGACAATTGATAAGTTGTCAAATTTAGTACAACGGATCTCACAAAAGGAGATCAAGACACCCTCTATCAAATATGCAAGGCAAGGAGTAGTGGAGACAGTCTGTCTCTTTGAGTAGTACCTATCCATGAGTATGCTCATGATACAAACTTACCTCCTAGTACATCTCCTGGATGAAGTGGAGATTTCGGGACCCATCCATACGCGATGGATGTTCTTCTTTGAGTGCTTCATGAAAACCTAAAGGGCTTTGTGCGATAACGAGCTTGGTTAGAAGGCAACATGGCTGAAGATTGTCTAGTTTCAAAGGCATTAGTGCATATTTCAAAGTGGCTACCGATGACAGTAGATTCAAACAATAGTATGCTATGGACATTGAAGGATGATGATAGACTAACAAGAGATATGGTGGTTGGAAATGGGGAAGAAAAAAGTATAGATGGTGCCATGGAGGAGAAATGAATCATTTTTGTATGTTGCATCATGCACCCATGGAGAAATTCCTCGGTAGGTACGAGCAGGCCAGAAGAAAGAAGATGTCATAGTTTATGTCTATATAGTGGTTGCATGAAGCTTTGACTGCCACAACTTTGCACAAAGGGGTAGAGATCTCTAGGGAGGAGTGAGAATTCTCAAGGGGATGTAGTCCAAAGATTACTACATGCTTTTTTTTTGTCATATCTAGATTTTATGCGTAACAACTAACCTAACCATTTTGGTGTACAACACAAAATCTATAGCGCAATGTGGTCACATGGGCGACATTTACGAGTTGAGCACATCGACAAAATGCACTCCACAACGGATTATGGTATCATGGCAAAGTTTAAGAAAGAGAGCCGATGGCATGCCATAGATCCAAATATTGTAGTAGATGAGATGGAGTATTTTGGCAACTTGCAAAGTGTTATCTCAATGGATTACCTTAGCTTCTCCATTATCGTATTTGATGTGCAGTGATTTAAAGTGGTATCGAAAGGAGCTAGGGCAACCATTTGACAAGGTTCATCTGGATTTTTGGAGGTAGATTCCAAGAAAAGATGGAACAATCTGCGCCACACGTTTATATTGCGATGGAACAATCTGCGCCACACGTTTATATTGCTAGGTCATTGTGAACGTGTCTATGAGGTGTCTAACACTTTTTGTTAATTATTCCATGACATGAAAGAGTCATGAATATTGATTCACTCTTTGCGACACACTTATATGTAATATTGAACAGGTAATATTGTATCCAAATCACCGATAACCTCGATGGTGGTATGTTGTGCCATCAACACCTCAAAGTGTACGAGTGTATGATGATAGCAATGTCCCCAGTGTGGACGAGAAGAGTGTGTATATAGAGGGGTCAATGTTGCTGGGGGTGGAGGGCACAAAGGGCTTGGAGTGTGCAGAGGAGACAAGCACAGGTAACGTAAACGAAGAGACAAGAGGCCGAGAATTTTTTGAGAATGAAGTGGACTCCTCTTTTTGTGGAGACCTACATATAGACCTTTCAGTGCATGCTAAGAGCTTGACATGGAGCCATAGGCCAAATTATATTTGTGTCTACTTGCTCAATTCATTGATAATTCACTTTAAGGATACTTTAGTGTATGCATTTTAATTAGCATCCTTTTTTACAGAGTTATATTGTTGTGCTTTATCTAGATCTTTATATAGATTATGCTATCATCATTTTCTGACTGTGGAGGTTACCTTTGACGATACCCAAAGAGCAAGATGAGTTGAGGGATAATAGATAATGAGCTGCAGGAGATCTTTACGTATATGTCTCTAGATCAGATGGCCCGCTTTAGAGATATAGGCGACCAGGAGTTGTAAAGATCATCATCTTGCCATTCTGTGGGGTCTACCTGAATATGCATTGTCTCTCTCTCATTGGTTTGGTGGACACTTGTCACCTCTAGGGTTTGTCACACCTATAGGGATGTCTACTCTCGTGACTCCAAGTTTCACTCAACCGTCCGTATAGTAGGTGGCACCCTTAGGTGCTACTCCGAGAGATACCACCCCTATAGGTACACCAGATGTACATGGATCTTCTGGTTATGCTCTAGAGCATGGTCATAGGTGGAAGAGACTGCACCTTAGACATACCCTAGTAGGGTATGAATACCTCGTAGATGAGAAAACACGTACTGTGATCATGAATGATGAGGGGAGGAGGGTGATGGCTTGCATGAGAGAGATGTGTCAACAAGTATTTAGGCACAACATTTTAAACCATTGGAAGAATATATCGAAGGGGGGAGCAAGGACTATGTGGTGGCATCTTTGCACGAGAAGTTTTCTATACCTACGGTGGTAGTAGAGAGGTTTTCCACTGGATGGGTGATGGATTGTATGTGTTCGTACATATCACATAGCTGATTGAACACATGCAAGGCAATCAAGAGTGGTATCTCAAAGTTTGAGTGGTTAGACATAGAGGATTGGTGGAGACCCATGGAGAAGGCCACATACTCTCTAGGACGATGCCTGCAATAGTAGCGAGAGGCAACAAGGGCACAATTGGAGGCAAGGATCGTGCATCTTCTAGGGAGTAGCGACCATAGGACTTATTTGGAAGACTTTGTAACTTTGTAGGAAGACGATGGAGGGGCTTGTGCAAGAGGGTGGAGGGGCTTGTGTGTGGAAAGGTTTTGGGCAAATTGAGTGGCCCAGAATGGCCTCCATCACTCACACACATTCCAAGGGGGATCCATCTCATGAGTGAGCTGAAAACATTGGGATAGTCCCTTTGGTGCACCCATTATAGTCGACTTCAATGAGATAATACTTTCTTCACAATTTCAAATGGTGATGAATATTGAAAAGCAAATCTCACCTCAAATTCATAGGGTTGATAACTTCAACTATACCATCTTGAATTTGTGCACAAATCACTTCCATGTCCAAGCTCGTATCTCACATTTTTCTCACAATCCATCTTAGAGCTTGCTTAGTTGTATATTAATAATTGCAAAGAACAAAAATCATATTAAGTTTCATAGTGAGTCATAACAAGGGAAATACATAAAGGCAAGGTTTAACTCTTTCTTGCGTCTCAAATGGAAAGTACCAAATCTTAATATAAATTCTAGAAAACAATATTTTCTCTTTGTTGACTCTAATTTTTTTCAATATCCAACCATTGTTCTTTTGCTACATGTGTAATTTTCAAAAAGTTTCAAAATTACCCTTAGAGATTGCTATAATTTTCAAACGACTCTCATATTTTAAAATTTCTCAACATGCCTTTAAACTACACAAAAGAAAGTCTCTTATATTTTACCACAATCTCAACATACCAATTTTAATGATTCTTAATGTGCGCTACACAATACAAAAACTTTCAAAACATCCTCAAATCTTGAAGAAATTCCTAAGAGTCCCAAGGACTATGCAATTGATATAATCTTACTTTACAACACAAAAACTCTCTAATTGCATGTAAAAAATAGAATAAAAGAGATAATAAATCATAACACACTTCAAAAACAAATTTAGTAAAGCAATGTGCTTTATAACTATGAGTATTGTCCAAAATATTGAGCAAATGCAAGTGCATGCTTCTCCTTGAGTTGATCCTCTACTTAAATACAATGTTTTTTTAAATGAACTGGGTCATAAGTACACTGAGGAAGGGGGTTGGCAGTTTTGATGAATGTCAAAAGAGCATCAAAACAACCTTGGAAAAATGCTAGTACTAATCTAACCTATCATTTGGTTTGACCAAACCCTAATCTTGGCATTGGAGGGCACTTTCTTAGATCAACCGACTTGCACTTATTTCATGGAGGCCGAGACGTGCCTAGCACTTCTCCCTAAAATGAGTTTGTTTGCATTATTTATTATGCAATCCTAGAAAATTGCCTAACATTCCCTAAATTGGGAAATACTACATGAGTAATTTGGTTCATCCATCCATTGGATGTAACTGTCGAGGTTACATGCATCCATTGCATCCACCTCATACATAAGAAACAATTTTTAGTTCTCTAAACAAGGCATGCTATCACACTATTGAAAGGGAGAGATGGATCAAAGCTTGGACTCGAGAGCTATGGTGGAAGAGCAAGAGCAAGAAAGAGAGAGACAAGAAATGGGAACTCCAACAGTCACTGTGTGACCGGGCCTTCCTTTATTCAAACTATCATTAAAAGAATAAAGAATAAAGTGACTGTGACAGGCGCCCGCCACCTGCAGTGTGCAGTGGTAGTGACTGTCAGTGTAGTAATGCACGAGCGGCTAGGCGGAGGCGCCTTTACCCCCAACAACCTCCCACTTAAAGGCGAACCTGCCCTAGTGAGGAGTGAAAACAAAAAAAAGAAAAAAAAGACAATACAACAAGTACACATGTACAACAGGATGAGGAAAGACGTCATCTCATCCCACGCCCATCAACCTCCTGAGGAAGGCAAAGCGCTCTGTAGAGAGGCTTTTCGTGAGTAGATCTACATGATTTTGGTCAATCGAGATCTTGACAAGGTCAACAGACTTGTCCTCAACGACCCCATGTATGAAGTGATACCTCACCTCAATGTGCTTTGTCTTCGCATAGAAGACCACATTCTTGGCTAACTGAATAGCACTCATAGAATCCAAATGCAGTGTAGGGATAGCATCAATACCAAGGTCAGCAACCAAACGGCCCAACCAAATGGCCTCCTTGCAAGCCTTAGTGGCTGCAACATACTCGGCCTTTGTAGTAGAAAGGGTCGTGCATTTCTGCACCGTGGACATCCAAGAAACAATACCTTTAGCATATGTGAATACATAGCCAGAAGTGGACTTCCTACTATCTGTGTCCTGCATCATCAGAGTCAGTGTACCCCACCCACGACTCCTGTATCCTGGCTGCCATAACATATGCACATATCTGCAGTGCCCTTTAGGTACCTCATAATACCCTTCACGGCATCCCAATGCTTCTTGCCATGCGTAGCCATATAGCGTGCCACAACACCAACTGCAAAGGCAATATCTGAACGAGTGGCTAGCATGGCATATATAAGACTACCCACTGCGGATGCATAGGGAATCTTGGCCATCTCGGCCTTCTGCTCTTCTGTCTGCAGACAATCAACTTGTGATACCTTCACATAAGAAGGTAATGGACAGCCAATAGGCTTTACATCATGCATGCGGAAGCGCTCAAGGACTTTATGAATGTACTCCCTCTGTGACAAGTAGAGGAGTCCCTGATGTCTGTCGCGTGTAATGCGTATACCAAGTATGTGAGCGGCTTGTCCCAGATCTTTCATCTCAAAGCTCTTCTTGAGCTGAGCCTTAAGAGCATCTAGCTTATCACGAGCTTTCCCTGCTATCAACATATCATCCATATAGAGTACCAAAATCAATAAAGAACCATCACAAGATTTCTTCTGTAAAGACACGGATCCATAGCACTCCGGATGTAGCTCGATGACTGCATAAAGGCATCAAACTTATGATACCACTCCCTAGGTGCCTGTTTCAAGCCATAAAGACTTTTCTTCAATTTGCATACTAGGTGCTCCCTACCACCTTCTGCAAAGCCCTTAGGCTGCTCCATATAAATCTCATCATGCAAGTCTCCATGTAAGAAAGCCATCTTGACATCCATCTAGTATAAATCCAAGTCAAGCTGAGCAACCAAAGCCAAGACTAAGCACAAGGTGGTCATTTTAACAACAGGAGAAAAGAACTCATCAAAGTCCACACCATGCTCCTACTTAAAACCCTTTGCTACTAATCTAGCCTTGTATGCCGGCTTGGGGTGTCCAGGGGAATGTTTTAGCTTGTACACCTTCTTGCATGGCAAAGCCTTCTTGCCCGTAGGCAAGGAAACCAAATCCCAAGTGTCATTCTTATACAAGGAGTCTATCTCAGACTGCAAAGCCCTCTCCTAGGAGTGACTGTCACCCTTGCGCATAGCCTCATCATAAGTGAAAGGCTCTCTTGCATCTATAACCAAGACATATGGTGGACGTCTATCTCTAGTAGACCGTCTCACGACAGGCTCTGCTGCCTGCCTAGCTGCTTGTCCAACGCCCTGACCATGAGCATCTACTGCAACTGTAGGCTGTCCAACTGGCTATGCGGGAACTCTCGGCTCCTCCTGAAATATAACCCTGCGGATCTCAACAACTCTCTCAGGCTGTCTATGCGTCTTGTCTTCATGGAAGACTACATCATGACTGCATATGACTTTTCATGCCTACGGATCCCAGAGACAGTAAGCCATCTCGCCTGCATCCCCATAACCAAGGAAAATGCATTTGACACTCTTGGGATCTAGCTTACTTCTCTTGTCCTTGGGCACATGGCAAAATGTCTCACATCCAAAGACACGGAGATGCGCATAAGAGGGGGGTTTTCCAGTCCATACTTCCTTTGCAAGCTGGAAATCCAAACCACTAGAAGGTGATCTGTTTATGACATGCACAACTGTACTAACTGCCTCAGCCCAAAAGCTCTGTGATAGGCTTGCATGGCTAAGCATACTGCGTACACACTCCTAGATGGTTCTATTCATCCGCTCAATCAAACCATTCGGGGGGGGTAGGGGGCGGTCAACTAATGCTTAATACCCCTCTCATCACATAACTACTCAAAATCACGTGAGACATACTTACCCCCATTATCTGTCCTTACGCATTTTAGCCTATACCCAGACTGGTTCTCAACCAATGCAAGCCATCTCTGAAACACAGCCAAGACATCGGATTTCAGCTTAATGGGATAAGTCCAAACTTTCCGTGAAAAATCATCTATGAACGTAACAAAATACTTTGCACCACCCATAGAATGACAAGGCATGGGCCCACACACATCCGAATGTACCAATGCCAAGGGCTCACTCATGCGTGGCCTACCAAACTTATTATGCGTAGACCTAGTCTGCCTGCCATAAAGACAATGCTCACATGAATCAAAACATGCATAATCAAGGGGCGGTAAGTACTGCAAACTAGAAAGCATTTTCATTCCCTTCAAAGACATATGGCCCAAACGGGTATGCCAAAGAGATACATGTGGGATAGAACCCACAGACAAAACATGATCAAGGGAAGAAGCTGATACAATCAAGGAGTAGAGACTGCCAGCCTTGGCATCTCTCGCAATCACAAGTCTGCCACGAGTGATCTTCCATGCAGAGTCTCCAAAAGATACATGATAACCTGCATCATCAAGCTGTCCAGCTGAGATGAGACTGCGTGTCAAAGCAGGTACATGACGTACATCCTGCATAACAAAATTGCTGCCAGAAGGAAACTACAGCCTAACATCACCAATGCCCACAATATCAAGAGAGCTGTCATCACCCAAGCGCACAGTACCCGAAATAGTACGGTATGAATGAAACCACTCTCGGCAAGGTGTCACATGAAAGGATGCACCTAAGTCCAAGAGCCAACACTGTGCATACATAGAGTGTATCTCTGTCATCTGCGAAGCACTAGAAGAAGCTGCAAGGATATAATCATCATCATCAACATCCTCAGGTTGCATAACATTGATCTCTTCAATTTTAACACTGGACTTTGCAAGCACTATGTTGTGATCAGAAGACTTATCTTGCACTTTATCTTTCCCCTTATCTTTGTGCCTTTCATTGCACAATTCATGGCATTATGGCCTAATATGGCCCTTTTTCCCATAATGGTGACAAGTAACATCAGCATTCCTGCCACAGGATTTGCTACGTGACTTCCCATGAGACTTGGACCGAGATTTTTGAGAATCCCATCCACAGCCCACTGCCACTGCCATGCTTTCCATATCCATCATTCCTGCCTCTAACTGTCATAGCGTGCGACATATGAGAGGCATCCAAATTCTTACAGTTAACCTCTTCTTGCAGAAGAGCACTCTCAACATCAGATAATTTCAAGGTAGCAGTAGAGGCACATAATACAGTGCGGAATACATCCCATGACTTATTAAGAGTACCAAGCAAGAAAAGAGGAGTGACATCCTCTGCAAAAGTGATGTCCTGCGAAGTCAAGTTCTTGAGTATAGCATGGAACTGGCTCAAGTGAGCAGACAGTCACATTCTCCTTCATGCGCAGATCCATTAAGCTGCTTCAGCCATACATCTGACTTGTTGGACTTTTCTTGTCATAGAGATTTTGGATCTTATCCCACAACTACCATGCACTCTATTTTTCCTCAAAGACATTGCAGTGAACCTGTTCTGTGAGAGACAATACAATAGTGGACTTACATAACTCATCAAGCTCAAGCCATTCCTCATCTGGCATAGTTGCAGGTGAATGCCCGCTTAACCTCAAAGGTTTGATCTGCGATTTCTGCACCAAAACACTTGCCAAATCTGGCTCTTTCAATAAGAGTAATTCATACCATCAAGCTTAGTGATGTTGAAAATAGCATGATCAGTGGATGAACTCGCCATAATGCAGGCTGGAAGACTATAGATAGTTCAAAACTGCTTGCTATTTACTGCAGAAAATGACCAAAAAATCACCAAAATCGAGAAAAAATGATGAGGAAATTGAAACCAAAGCTGTTGCCTACCAAGTACTAGTGAAAGTACATCATTTCAGAGTGTTTCAGCATGAAAAATCCATGTCAATCCATACATATATGCTTGCTGTAATAAATTTCAGATTTCAGTAAAAGATAGCTAATAGTGTCAAAATCGGATCCCAAGGCAATCAGATACTGCCAAGACCAAAGTCGACATCATACGGACATAGCATAAGCATATGGCAGTCGATAAGCATGAATCCAACACTCAAGTATGTCATACAAACATCTGCCAGTGAGTAGGCACACCCCCCAGGCAACGAGGCAAAGTGTCCATGCAACTACCAAAACTTAACACAAGTAGGTATCAGTTCACAAAGATACGGATCCAAAACTAAGACTTAGCTCATAAGCATACAGTGAACCAAGACATATGATATATCATCCCAAAAGGTAAGAAGTCCCAAAGTCTCAAGTGTCTGTAATTGCTCAATAGCATGTAACGGCTCAATGCATAAAAGTACCACCTGCTCAATGTCTGATAAGCATTCAAGAATGCTCCCACTGGCACAAAAGTCATATGTACGAGCTCAAGCCAAGGCAAGACACAGTGCCAATGACATAAGTCCAAGACAATACATCAATAGTACATCCCGAACATATAGGCAGTAGAGCATCCGTATATAGCATCCGTAAGCATGTAAGACATCAAATATATCCCAATCCAAACTCTGACAAGCCAAGTAATCTCCAAGACTACTCCAAATAATCCAAAATGCATCCAAGGTGGAGCTCCAATGAGCACTCAAGCTCAATGTATGCATAGGGTAATCAACCGTGACATGAGCATCAAGCCATAGGCAACGGGTATGCATAAACCCAAGAAGCATCACTGTCAAAGCATATATCAATGTCAATAAGTGCGGGCTGAAATAATCTCAAGCTTCCAAAAGCATCCAGATTCAATGGCAAGCTCAAAGTCGTCCCTCGATGATCAATACATCATAGCATAACCCAAGACATACATCTGGAACCAATAGGCATATGTCAAAGCATGAAAGATAGCTTCAATCCAAGAGTATTCAGCATGCATTTACTATTATAAACTATGTATTTCCAACCCTAAAATTAGGCCAAAATCATAGCATTACATGTAGCTTCAATCCCCCAATCAATCGGGATGCAATGGGCATCAAACCAATTATGTAGTCATGCCCAAACAAGCATAGGCATACAAATACATGTTGTCTCAGACCTGAAATATGTTGCAAAAGATTCTATCATCAGAATTTGGAAAATTTGACATCAACATCGCGTCCAGAACGTGCCAAAATCCCAACTTAGACTCTTACCTTGCCTGAATCGGGTTCCAAATGCCTGAGATATGACAAAAAGAGTGATTTTTGGGCCAGATTTTGAAACAGGTGCAAAAAAAAAAAGTGAGTTGGCTAGGGGGTCTGATGTCCCACATGTCAACAATGGGGCCCAAAGGGGGCACAAATGAGGGCCAAAGAAGGCCTACACCAAGCCTCAGCGAGCCTTGATAGGCTGGAAGCAAGATCCAGGTGAAGGAAGCTCCAAGAGGTGTGAGCTATGGCTGCCCACAACTTGTTTACAGCCTATGAGACCTAAGAACTGAAGTAAAACTTTGAAGAAAATGATTAAATACCTCTGATGTAATGCCCTAAAGGTGCCCAACAATGCCGGGAAGGTGCTCGGGAAGCCGGGGAGTGACGGGAGCTCGAAGGAGTCGGATATGGTTGCCAAGAAGGAGACCCAATGCGAGTAGGGAGTCGATGGGATGCTGAGAATGCCACGAACCAAGCTTAAGAGTTGAAAAGCAAAGCTCTGATACCAGTTGAAAAGGAGAGACGAATCGAAGCTTGGACTCGAGAGCTATGTCAGGAGAGCAAGAGCAAGAAAGAGAGAGACAAGAAATGGGAACTCCAACAGTCACAATGTGTGACTGGGCCTTCCTTTATTCAAACTGTCACTAAAAGAATAAAGAATAAAGTGACCGTGACGGGCGCCCGCCACCTGCAGTGTGCAGTAGCGGTGACTGTCAGTGTAGTAATACACGGGTGGCTAGGTGGAGGTGCCTTTACCCCCAACAATTGTGGAATATATAAAGGTAGCTTCCTTGATAAGCTTGTTAAGCAAGGTTCATTATAGATTCTTTAGATACAAAACAGAAACAATCAAACATCCATTTCAAGGTAACTTTCTTTAAGTTCAATTTGTGAATCCTTTCTTTGCATGCTCTTGGTCAAGCAAGGTAATCGTTCCCTTGACTTGTAGCATATTTTGATCACCTCAAAGTCTAATTTATGTGCACCTAGAATTAAGTCTTTCAATGCTTTGTAACATTGGACACATGGTGCATCGCTTTTGTGGATGATCAAAATTTTTAGACTTTGCCTCCTTAGATCGCTTCCTTTAACGATGGGAATTCTTGGCCTTAGTAGCTTCCTTAGCTTCTAATGCACCACAAGGGAAGATGTGTTCCTCATTCCTTGTCCCATGTCACGGACAATGTGAATACTTTGCCTTAGCTTCCTTGGCTTCTAATGCACCATAAGGGAAGATGCATCACTCATTCTTGGCCTTTACCGCGACTTCTAATGCACCACAAGTGCATGCAAGAAGCAAGTTTTTTTTTTTGCAACCTCAAGTTTTATTCCACATAGTCCACTTGGTCCTCTTTTTCTTTTGGGCATATTCAAGCACCAATGCTACTCCTTGCCACCATTGCCACCACCACCACCACTAGCACTACCACCACCACTACATCTTACTCTCTCTCTCTCTCCTCATTAGAACCACAACCAATTCTCCTCTCTCTCTCCTCATATGTTGGGGACCAACCAACTAACATCTCACTCCCCTCAATAACATTACTACCACTACCACTACCACTACACCACCACATCTTACTCTCCTCCTCATGAAAACCACAATAGATTCTCCTCTCTCTCTCTCTCTCTCTCTCTCTCTCTCTCTCTCTCTCTCTCTCTCTCATATATTGGAGACCAACCACCGACATCTCATTCCCCTCAATAACATCTCTCTCTCTCTCTCTCTCTCTCTCTCTCTCTCTCTCTCTCTCTCTCTCTCTCTCTCTCTCTCTCTCTCTCTCTCATTTCTTGGGGACCCACAACATGCACCTCCCTCTCCTCCTCCCCCTCAATAGCACCCTCTCTCTCTCTCTCTCTCTCTCTCTCTCTCTCTCTCTCTCTCTCTCATATATGTTGGGGATCCATGACATGCATCTCCCTCTCCTCCTTCTGAATAGAAATTTTCTCCTCTCTCTCTCTCTCTATCTTTTTCACCCCCAACTTTGTCATTTATCATCTCTCTCTCTCTCTCTCTCTCTCTCTCTCTCTCTCTCTCTCTCTCTCTCTCTCTCTCTCTCTAACAATGCATTAGTGGTTCTCTCTCCTTAACTTATTTACATCACTAGATTAAGTTGATGTGTTTATCTTTGATAATATTATCACAATGTTAATGGTTCAATTATGCATATCTATGAGATATCACACTACATATACATTCACATCTTTCCTGTCTCTCTCTCTTCTTTACACATATTTAATAATTACATCTTGATGTGTTAGTACTTTAATCATGTACACACAAGCAAACCACAAACACATCCACTTATACTTGCACATTGCTCTCTCTCTTTCTCATTCGATTAGGCTTACATATGGATTGAATTTATCCATTCGTTTACAATAGACCCTTGCAAGCAATTGCTTCACAATCTCCGTAAAACATAGCTCCGTATTGCTTCATTACTTGTAGTTGTTATTCCTTTCAAGAATTTTTTATTTTAAACTCTAGACTTTAACTATCAAATATTTTAATATATTGATATATTTCACACTATATTGTATGATCTTACTATAAAAACTACAAAAAATATACTAAATCCATAAATGCATTTGCAAGTTGGTGAACTACTGTGCGCAAAGCAAAGGAACATATTTATTGCAAACATTAAATGTCAAACCAGATGTCCATTGTTGGAGGGTAAAATGGGTATTCTCTAACAAGCTCCTAGACTCCCCCGTGAAAACATGCTAGCTCAATTAAATATGGAAGCATGTATTCCAAGACAATAGTATTGCAGGGATTTTCCTCAGTCAAGTAGGGAAGCATGTTTTGAAGAGGATGATATCCATGGGATTTTCTTGAAATGTAAATTGATATGTAAAGGAGTTAGGTGGATTACGATGTATCTTCTTTATGCTATCATCCACAAATAGTATCATTGTAGGGCTAAAGTGTGGCCAATCAATATCTTCGAAACATTTGACAAATTGTGGCTTCACCCTGACTCATTATCAAAGAATGAGTTACGAAAAGAAATGCACTGGAGCTATCACTTTCCTACAATCAGCCATACTCTTTAGAATAAGACATAAAAGTGTGATATATTCTAAAGAATACATGTGGAATTACTTACCTAAATCTGGATCCTTATGTCTCTTGCATATTATTTCCTTTAAGTATGTTTGGTATAATGCCTTCTCGTTGGAGGGGAATTAACCTTTAGGTAGTTGAGGAAGATAGGACATCTCCAGTACACCTTCTCATTCCATTGCTGCTCAATTTGGTGATCCTTATATCTGAGCTACTCCTCCTTCAAATGCACCTAATCTATGCATTTTCTTGGCAAAGTTTGCAATGTCCCCTTCTCCAATTACCTACATATGAACCTACCATTCATAGTTCTATTACATATAGAGACACATCAACAAGATACCATTGCAAATATACTTCTATAGAAGAATACTAAGTTATGTTTGTAGAGAAGTCTCTATGCTGCTAACTTGCATGACTTTTGAGACTCGATATCATCATCTAGTTCGAAATTCTCTTAATCTCCTATGTATATGAGAAGAACAAATCTTTGTCCAATTGAATGTTGTACTAGTTTCCTCATAAAAAATGAGAGAGGGAGAGGGAGAAAGAGAGATTATGTGACTTTATCATCATCTCTCTAAGGGGACATTATATTTTTTTGCCAAACAGGGGTTGCCGGCAACCCCTTCTCGGTAAGAGAGAGAGAGAGAGAGAGAGAGCGCTTTGAATCACAACTCCCCTCCATCATCTCTCTAAGAGGAGTGAAATTTTTTGTCGCCACAAGGGTTGCCGACAACCCCTTCTCTGCGAAAAAAATTCACAAGTTGCCTCTATCTCTCTGAGGACACTTATGGAATTTTTTTTGGTTGGAAAGGGATTGTTGACAACTCTATGTTTAGTGTTTTTTTTTAGAGGACTTATGAAAAAAAAAATTGCCGAATTGCCGGCAACCCCCTGTTCGAAAAAAAAATTCATCTCGAGAAGGGATTGCAAGCAACCCTCTTCTCAACGAGTTGCTAGCGACCCCCTTCTCGACCAAAAAAAAATTCAAAGTAAGTTACATTCTCTCTCTC